>NW_024716097.1:52500-122500 GCF_018991925.1 Homarus americanus | reverse complement strand
GAGAGGTGGGAAGATGGAACAGATAGAAAAGGGAAGAGAAAGAACACGAGAAGAACGAATGAAGATATATAAAAGAGAGAGAAAATAGGAGATGGAAGAAGTGTGATAAAGACAGACAGACATACAGACAACATTCAAGACACGGAACAGGGGAAGTGACGTGGATAAACGAGGGGTGAAGGACAGAGGTAAAGACGTAAAGGGGAAACAAGAGAGAGAAGCTAAATGAGAGGGAGTGGGACAAGAGAGGGAGTGAAGGATGACAATTGAATAAGATAATTAGAGAATGGGGAGAGGAAGATGTAAATTGAAACACGTGGTCGAGTGGGGTGGATGTTTTGGTTGAGTGGGGTGGATGTTTTGGTTGAGTGGGGTGGATGAGTTTGAGTGAATGGATGGGTGAGTGGGTGAGTTTGAGTGGACGGGTAGGAGAATATATAAATGGATGGGTGAATGTTTAGTTGGATGAGTGAGTGAGTGACTATACAGATGAGTGAGTAACTAGGCAGGTGAGTGAGTGATTGAAAATGGATGAGTGACTGAGCAAGTGAGTGGGTGAGTAACCAAGTAGCCATTACCACTCAGTTACGAGCAGCAAATTCGGGGTTTTAAAAGGCCATTTTATTACCACACGCGAGGGTCATATCTCTTCGTAGCTCAATTTTAGCCACATAAAATGCTGTAATAAACAAAGGTAATTCAACATGCTTCTGCCACTGCTCCTGTTAACCAGTGCAGTTGGTGAATTGGCCGGTCTTCCTGGGCTATTCCTTGACATGGGGTTAAGAGCTTGCTGACAATATGATCATCCAACAAACATTAACATTATCATCCTATCAATATTAACATTATCCTCTCAACATTATCATCATATAAACATTATCACCCTATAAAAATTATCCTCTCAACATTATCATCCTATAAACATTATCACCCTATAAACATTATCACCCTATAAACATTATCATTCTATAAACATTATCATACCCACTTCATCATACGACTCGCTGACTAACCACGCGGAAAATAAAACTTATGGAGTTAAAAATGAGGAAGCGAACGTGTCAAATAATTTCGTCCCGCCAGTTTCTTTTGGGAGTCATTTCCTATGTTCATTTTGGGAGGGTGTAACCAGCCCAGTGCCCACCTGTCCTGACCTGGCTGATGGGATGGTGTTTGTGTGGGGTATTTGGTGATGTTGTTATTTTGTTGTTGTTATGAATATTTAGATTTTTAATTGGTTATTCTTATCATATTTTTGGTTGTTTTTATTATTGTTGTTGTTGTCGGCATAGATATTATTATTATTTATTATTAATATTATTATTATTATTATTATTATTGTTGTTGTTTATTTTCGGTGGTGAATGATGTTGCCAAGTACTAATTCTAGTTCATGATTCATCTATGGTCTAATAAGATTGAACGTATTTTGTTTCAGTGTTAAATTAACAAAACACAACTAACACATAACATTTTAACGAGGATTTGTTTTTTACCACATTGAACGAGAAGCATCAGTAAACCTCTTAATCAACATGTAACAAATAATTTCCTTGCAACACATCACAGTACATAAGAGTTTAACGAGGCAACATTTATGCAGGTTGATGCAAAGTGCTCCTTGTTAGATCCCCAACCTTGACTGGATTTTAAAAGGCTACAATATATAGTTTTTCCTCGTTATTGGAAACTTGAGGATGTATCTGATTGGTGGAGTCAAGTTATAGGTCATATTTGATGTTTAAAATGGCTTGAAATTAACGTTGAGACTGTACTTTAACTAGATACGTTCTTTTAGTTTTATTTGGGAGAAAATTAACATTCACAATGGCGTATAATTAATATTAAGACTCTACCATATATATACTTTTATTTATTACCAGTTAAGATATAAACTAACTTTTAGTATGGCTTAAAAATTGCGCAGAGAGACTACCTTAATTAGATAAGTTCATGTAGCACCAGTTAAAGGGTCAGAAATTAACATACTAAACCTTCATTACACGCGTTTACTTAATATGATTTCACCTGCAAATTTAAGAAATTCATGATGGCTTCAAACTTTCACTGATACTCTAGTTATACTTACCATCATTTAGGTGACGAACAAAATAAATTAGTGTTTCGGTAAATTTTGACTCCAGTGTCTTGGTAAAAGGGGTGGGGTGGGTGTGGGATGGGATGGGGGGGGGACTGTGTTATTACCGGAGGCTGGTACCCATTTGCCTTGTGTCAGATGATCTCACTGTAATCTGCTTGTTGAGTCCTGGGGAGAGGGTGGGGTGGTAGGTAGGTAGATGGGGAGGAGAGTAAAAGGAAGTGGGATAGTAGAATAAGGAGGAGAGGGATAGAGGACTTGGAAGAGAAGGTGGGATAGGGTTGGGTAGGTTAGTTGGAGAAGGGGAGGAGGAGGAAGGGGTGAGGTGTAGGAGTAGGTGAGTTTAATTATAAGGTGGTGGAGGAGGAGGAGGAGGAAGGGGGTGAGTTGGAGAGGGATGGATGACAAGGAAGGGGAGAAAGGGGTTAGGGGAGGAGTAGGAGAAGAGTGGAACAGTGAGGAGAAGAAATAATAGGGAAGTGAAAGTGCGAACGAGGATGAGAAAGAAAATGGGAGGGGAGAAAATGAGAAGAAAAATGAGAGGAGGAGGGGGAGAGGAAAAGGAAAATGAAAGGATGAGGAGAAAACAAGACATTGAGTTAGGAACCAGACTGGGGCGCTAGATTGAAGGTTAGGTTAGGTTGGGTTAAGGTTAATTTAGGTTACATAAATTTAGGTCAGAAAGTTAGGTTACAAAGAAACTACGTTATCTTATGGCAGAATAAAGTACTGTAGGTTAGGTCAGGTCAGGTCACTTAGTTACATTAATTTAGGGTAGATTAGGTTAGGCAAGGTTAGGGTAGTTTAGGTTAAGATTGATTAGGGTAGGTAAAGTTAAGCAAGGTCACTTTTCGTTACATCCAAGTAGGTTAGGTTAATTTAGGTTTAATTAGGTAAGGTCACACTGTTCGTTATATCAGGGTAGGTTAGGTTAGTGTAGGTTGTTGAGTGAGATTAGTGTACTGTAGGTTCGGTTAGGTTGCCTTAAGGTTAAGTTCGGTTAGATTAGGTTCGGTTAGGTTAGGTTAGGTAAGGAAAGGTAAGGTTAGGTTAGGTTGCATAAGGTGGGTTACAAACGATGGAATAATTAAATTGGACGCACACAAACGCACCAACACCGAGGATGAAAGTATTTCCCTGAGGAGCTGTTAACCCCTCCTTCCCTCTCTTCTCCCTCCCCCTCCTCTCCCTCCCCCTCTCCCTTTCCCCCTCTCCTCCCTCCTCCTCTCCTCCCTCCTCCTTCCTTTCCTCTCCCCTCCTTACCTCTCCCTGCCACACCCCTCTTTCCCTCATCCTCCTCCTGCCCCCATTCCCGCCTCCTTATTCCCTCCCCTCCTCCCTTACTTCTCCTACCTCCCCTCCTACTTCACTCCCCTCATTCCCCCTCTCCAATTTTATCCTGTGGCCTCCCTTTCCCTCCCCTTCCTCCTTCCTCTCTTTTCACCCTCTCATCAATCCTTCCCCTTCTCCCATCATTCCTGTTCCATTTTCCCTTTCTCTTCATTCCCCATCCCACCCTCCCCTTCTACTTTCACCCCAAAAGAAATCCCCAGTTATCGTGTCGGAGGCGCAGCTGAGCCTAAGGTGGCACCGAGCAGACAGGATTAGTTAGGATTACTCGAGGAGATTAGTCAAGACCCTGTCATAGTGATAGAACCAGCGTGGCCGGTGACTCCCTTCTGACCAGACTTCATCCTCCCGTCTCCCTCCTTCCCATACATTTCTCCCTCTCTTTCCCATCGCCCATCTCTCCCTCCATCCCTCCTTCTCCTTCCTCACCCACCCTTCCCCTCCCCCTCCCTTTTCCCTCTCCTATCCCTCCTTTTCCCTCCCCTCTCTCATCCCTTTCCCGTCCCTCCCTCCACAATCTTTCGTTTCCTCCTCCCTCCCTCCCATTTCCTGTACCTGAATCCGTACCTGTAATTGGCACCCGTTAGCCCCCCCCCATATCTACCTGTATCTGGACTGATTTCCCCCTTATCACCAAACTCGCCTATTGACCCAACACTCCTAACCTCTTTAAGTCTTAATGCAACACAAACGATGGGAAAAAAACACTTACAGCTCTATTTTCACAGCGAGAAAATCGTCAAATCCCCCTCAACACCCACCCCACCCCACCCCACCCACTCCTTCACCCCACCCTAGACACAGTCCCCCCAGACCCAGCCTACTGAAACACGGTGGGGAAAAAATGGACAGAAAAAATCCCCTCCGTCGTCCATTTTAATCGGATGAAGTCAATACAATAATTCGTCTGTAAATCCCGTCAAGCTAACGAAGGGAAAAATGCCTAGTTTACTTTCCATTCCCGTCCAGCTAACGACCTGTCCCTCTGGGGGTTTGGGGAATGGGGGTGGTGGGGGGTCGGGAGGAGAAGTGGGTGTGGGGAATTAGTGGGTGTGGGGGAGTTGGTGGGAGGTGGGTGTGGGGAAGTGAGTGGATGTGGAGAAATGGGTGGGGGAAGTAGTGGGTGTGGGGGGAGTATTGGCTGGGTAAATCGAAGGGGGTGGGTGGATTAGCAATGTCAGGTAGAGAGAAAAATAAACAAATATTCAGACAGACAGACACAGACAGACACATACAGACAGACAGACACAGACATACAGACAGACAGACAGACACATACAGACAGACACAGACAGACACAGACAGACATACAGACAGACAGACAGACACATACAGACAGACAGACACAGACACATGCAGGCAGACAGACAGACGCCACAGACAGGCACAGAACGGGCACAGACAGACATACAGACCCAAGCACACAGACAGACACGAACAGGCACGGAACAGACAGACAGGAGCACATACAGACAGACACAGACAGGTGGAGCACAGACAGGGCCAGAAACAGACAGACAGACCAGACACAGACAGACAGACAGACAGACACAGACAGACAGACACAGACAGACAGACAGACAGACAGACACATACAGACGAACTGCAAGACAGACAGACACAGACAGACGAACTGGAGCACAGACACAGACAGACACATACAGACAGACACAGACAGACAGACACAGACAGACAGACACAGACAGACAGACAGACAGACACATACAGACACATACAGACAGACACAGACAGACAGACAGACAGACACAGACAGACAGACAGACAGACCTATAGAGATGTTTATTTAAAGATCACAGCCATATAGTAAGTTTTAATATTTTATCTTTGACATTTAGTGATGAATAATAATGGTGAAATCTTAATTGGGTTTGGTTAGGTTAGGTTAGGTTAGGTTAGGTTTGGTTAGGCTAGGTTTGGTTTGGTTTGGTTAGGTTTGGTTTGGTTTGGTTAGGTTAGGTTTGACAAATTGGAGTCCTTTGAGATTTTTAAAGGTAAAAAATTAATTGAACGGAAGGACTTTGAGTCGCGGTTATTGATATCACGAGTATCTTTACCGATGTTAATGTGGGCGGCGGTGGGTTATCTTCTGTGGGTGGCGGTGGGGTTATCTTCTGTAGGCGGCGGTAAGGTTATCTTCTGTGGGCGGCGGTAAGTTATGTTCAGCGGGCGGCGGTGAGGTTATCTTCTGTATGGGCGGCGGTGAGTTATCTTCTGTGGGCGGCGGTGGGTTCTCTTCATGTGGGCGGCGGTGAGTTTATCTTCTGTGGGCGACGGTAGGTTATCTTCTCTGTGGGCGGCGGTGAGTTATCTTCTGTAGGCGGCGGTGAGTTATATTCTGTGGGCGGCGGTGGAGTTATCTTCTGTGGGCGGCAGTGGTTATCTTCTGTGGGCGGCGTGGGTTATCTTCTGTGGGCGACGGTGAGTTGGTTATCTTCTGTGAACGACGGTAGGTTATCTTCTGTGGGCGGCGTGGGTTATCTTCTGTGGGCGGCGGTGGGTTATCTTCTGTGGGCGGCGGTAAGGTTATCTTCTGTGTGGGCGACGGTGAGGTTATCTTCTGTGGGCGGCGGTGAGTTATCTTCTGTGGGCGACGGTGAGTTATGTTCTGTGGGCGGCGGTGAGTTGTTATCTTCTGTGGGCGGCGGTGAGTTATCTTCTGTGGGCGGCGTGGTTATCTTCTGTAGCAGGCGGCGGTGAGTTGTTATCTTCTGTGGGCGGCGGTAGGTTGGTTATGTTCTGGGCGGCGGTGAGTTGGTTATCTTCTGTGGGCGGCGGTGGGTTATCTTCTGTGGGCGACGGTGAGGTTATGTTCTGTGGGCGACTTTGATGAGTTATCTTCTGTGTGGGCGGCGGTGGGTTATCTTCTGTGGGCGGCGGTGGGTTATCTTACTGTGGGCGGCGGTGGGGTTATCTTCTGTGGGCGACGGTGAGTTATATTACTGTGGGCGGCGGTGAGTTATCTTCTGTGGGCGGCGGTGAGTTATCTTCTGTGGGCGGCGGTGAGTTATCTTGAGTGAGAATGTCTAACAAACCGTGGGAATATTCTACATATTAGGTTAATAAACCAGGAAATAAATGAATACATCCATTACATAAACGTATTTTAGTGAATATCATAACTCCACAAAGAAGAAGAATTTCATTATTAAAGAAGCTCCATTCTCACTCAAATTTTTAAATCAACAAAGGCTTTTTAGCTCAGGAAAATAAATTTGAATCTGACTTTTGGCAAATGCATTTTGGCTTGGCGAGAGAAAGATGAGTTAAGCGCATCCCGTGTTAAAAGCTGCACCCACCAATTATTTCTTTGGTGGAAAATAAAGGATATCCGTCGCTCCGTGTCCAGAGAGAGAGAGAGAGAGAGAGAGAGAGAGAGAGAGAGAGAGAGAGAGAGATATTAGATAATGCTAAACTTTCTGACAATAATATCAACAAAAACACTAACAACAACAACAACATAGGCGACAAAAACATCATCAATAACTACAATAATAATAATAATAATTTCCGTGTCACTGTTGCCAAAGATAAAGATTATTTAAAATATTTTCAGGGAATATATTTCTTTGAAGTTAGTGATGACGATAACTAATGTGGGTGTTGTGATGATGATGATGATGATGATGGTGATGATGGTGATGATGGTGATGATGATGATGATGATGAGTCGGAGTTTGATGTATTGATGATAAATTGGTAAAATTGATATACTGATAATGGAAACAATAATAGTAATAATAATGATGATAATGATGATAACTAAGAATCAGGGTTATTATTATTATTATTATTATTATTATTATTATTATTATTATCATCATTATTATTATTATTATTGTTATTATTATTATTATTATTATTATTATTGTTATTATTATTATTATTATTATTATTATTATTATTATTATTATTATTATCATTATTATTATTATTATTATTATTATTATTATTATTATTATTATTATCATTATTATTATTATTATTATTATTATTATTATTATTGTTATTGTTATTGTTGTTGTTGTTTTTATTATTAATGTCGGTAGAGTTATAGATTAAAAAATTGCCAACTGGTGATTGACCGAGAGGGGAATGTGTTTGGAGTTACAGCTCGGTGATTGGCTAAAAGGGGGAATATATTTGTAAATGTCGCTTTGCTGATTGGCTGAGGAGGGGAACTATGTTTTGAAGTGCCATTTACTGATTGGCTGCGAGGGAAATGCGGTCGGGGGTGCCAGCTACTGATTGGCTGAGATAGAAATGTGTTAAGAGGTAGTGCTTATTGATTGGTTGAAAATGTTTCTGACGTGAAACACGCACATGTATCTCTCTCTCTCTCTCTCTCTCTCTCTCTCTCTCTCTCTCTCTCTCTCTCTCTCTCTCTGGGTTGATATGGATAGAGAGAGTGAGAGAATAAGGAGATATATGATAAAGTGAGATAGAGAGAATTTAAAGACCTGAGATAAGAAGGAGAATAACGAAAGATGAGGGAGATACAATAAATAAATGAAGAGAAAGAGAGATACAGAGAAATAGAGAGAAGTGGGTAAGGAGAAAAAATATGGAAGCAAAGATAAAAAGGATAAGGAATAAGATAATAGAGGAAGAGAGAGATCAAGTAATAAAATTCAAGGTTGTCGCCACAATGTTATTCCTTGCTCTGACGTCAGTGTGTGTGTGTGTGTGTGTGTGTGTAATAATAATAATAATAATAATAATAAAAATTAACGGTTTATTGAAAAAGTTCTGCAGCCCGAAGGCTGAAAATATACATTGGACATAAATGACTTATTACATACATTGGTGGTTTAACAAAAGCCTTCATTAGAGAAAGGTAAAGGAACATACAGTGAACATACAGATTATTGTAGGTGTTGAACAGCTAACACGTAGTGTAGTAACTCCCTCCCAGATGGTGTTGGGAGGGACCTCACGTGGTGTAGTAGTTCCCTCACAGATGGTGTTATGAGGGGCCTCACGTGGTGTAGTAATTCCCTCACAGATGGTGTTACGAGGGGCCTCACGTGGTGTAGGAATTCCCTCACAGATGGTGTTATGCGGGGAATCACGTGGTGTAGTAATTCCCTCACAGATGGTGTTATGCGGGGCCTCAGGTGGTGTAGTAATTCCCTCACAAATGGTGTTATGAGGGGCCTCACGTGGTGTAGGAATTCCCTCACAGATGGTGTTATGCGGGCCTCACGTGGTGTAGGAATTCCCTCACAGATGGTGTTATGCGGGGAATCACGTGGTGTAGTAATTCCCTCACAGATGGTGTTATGCGGGGCCTCAGGTGGTGTAGTAATTCCCTCACAAATGGTGTTATGAGGGGCCTCACGTGGTGTAGTAACTCCTTCACATATGGTGTTATGAGGGACCTGACGTGGTGTAGTAATTCCCTCACAGATGGTGTTATATGAGTGAGGTGTGGTCCCAGGCCTTCCTATCGTAGACGGATAAACACATCGCTGGTTGTTGGGTCTCAGGGGCCGTTATCACTGGGTACCTGGGACCTCACTGTGTGAAGGTTAACTTGGGTACGACTGTTACTGTTGAGTTGTTCTCACTGACTTAAGCACTGTTCACCACTGTTCACCTCTGTTTAACACTGGTTCCATTCCTTTCCTAAATGAAATAGTAACTTCTGGCGAGAACTTGTCGATATTCCGGTGGGGAGGAGGGTTCAGGGGAGGGAGTTGGTATGGGCCAACTTAACAGTTGACCTGGCTGCTCCGAGAGGAGCGCCAGGTACGTCTTGACCCTTCGGTGGTCAAGGATGTAGTGGTGTGTGTGTGTGTGTGTGTGTGTGTGTGTGTGTGTGTGTGTGTCAACCCTTCCACCTACACGCATAACACTGCACCCACCCCCCCCACACTACCCCCACCTCACACACCCAACCCCACACTCCACCCCCACCCTCACACCCCACTCACACACCCTCACCCCCACATTGTACCCCACCCCCACACCCCCACACATCAACAACAGGTAAACACATCCGGTGGGAGACACTCTAGGAATACCACTAATCACTGTACCACTTGACGGATGCAGATTACGTTCCACGGCTACAGTGAGCAAACAGTCATTCGTCAAGTTCCGACAAACCCCGCAGAGAGTCGCGACAGGGGAGGCGGAAGTAAGTGTGATTTAATTGTGATTTATAGTAATTTACGACATAATTGTCCATTTAATTGTTTATTGTGAGGTGTGGTTTTCCTGACCTAGGGGAATGGAGATGAGGGAGGGATGTATGCTGGCCAAAGGAAGGGAGGATATAGGGAGGGGAGGGGTTTATGGCCTGTGGGGAGGTTGTAGGGGAGGGGTTTATGCCTGTGGGGAGGTTGTAGGGAGGGTTTATGCCCGGGGAGGTTGTAGGGAGGGGTTTATGCCTGTGGGGGAGGCTGTAGGGGAGGGGTTTATGGCCTGTGGCGAGGTTGTAGGGGGAGGGGCTTATGCCTGTGGGGGAGGTTGTAGGAGGGGTTTATGCCTGTGGGGGAGGTTGTAGGGGGGAGGGGCTTATGCCTGTAGGGAGTTTGTAGGGGAGGGGTTTATGCCTGTGGGAAGGTTGTAGGGGAGTGGGGTTTATGCCTGTGGGGAGGCTAGGAGGGGTTTATGCCTGTGGGGAGGTTGTAGGGAGGGCTTATGCCTGTGGGGAGGTTGTAGGGGAGGGGTTTATGCCTGTGGGGAGGTTGTAGGGGAGGGGTTTATGCCTGTGGGGAGGCGTAGGGAGGGTTTATGCCTGTGGGGGAGGTTGTAGGGGGAGGGGGTTTATGCCTGTGGGGAGGTTGTAGAGGGGCTTATGCCTGTAGGGAGGTTGTGTAGGGGAGGGTTTATGCCTGTGGGGAGGTTGTAGGAAGGGGTTTATGCTTCCAGAGGTTAGGGGAGGGGTTTATGCCTGTGGGGAGACAAGGGGAGCTATTATGTTTCATGACATACTTTAAGGATTAATGTTCTGGTTATGGGTTTTATACCTGTGGGGGAGGTAAGGGTATGCCTGAGGATTTATGATTTATGTTCTGGTTACATGGGATTTAGGAGGTTTATGCATGTGGGGTGATAAGGAGAGAATATTATGCCTAGATTTTCTTCAGAGGAGATGGGGGAGATCTCTGTCCGTGGATTTATCCTAAGGGGAGGTAAGGGGGGATTATGTCTCTGGGGGCATGGGGGAGGTAGAGGAGGAGAGGGTGAAGCACTGGTTGGGAGTGACAGACGGGTTGGGTGAGAGGGCGCCCCACTTTCCCACCCCACAGTGAGAGGGCGCCCCACTTTCCCACCCCACAGTGAGAGGTCGCCCAACTTTCCCACCCCACAGTGAGAGGGCGCCCCACTTTCCCACCCCACAGTGAGAGGGCGCCCCACTTTCCCACCCCACAGTGAGAGGGCGCCCCACTTTCCTACCCCACAATAAGAGGGCGCCCCACTTTCCCACCCCACAGTGAGAAGGCGCCCCACTTTCCCACCCCACATTGAGAGGGCGCCCCACTTTCCCATCCCACAGAGAGAGGGCGCCCCACTTTCCCACCCCACAGTGAGAGGGCGCCCCACTTTCCCACCCCACAGTGAGAGGGCGCCCCACTTTCCCACCCCACAGTGAGAGGGCGCCCCACTTTCCTACCCCACAATAAGAGGGCGCCCCACTTTCCCACCCCACAGTGAGAAGGCGCCCCACTTTCCCACCCCACATTGAGAGGGCGCCCCACTTTCCCATCCCACAGAGAGAGGGCGCCCCACTTTCCCACCCCACAGTGAGAGGGCGCCCCACTTTCCCACCCCACGCAAAACACCATGTGCTGTCAGCCGCTAAACTTAGTTCACAGTTTTCCTCTATTTTTCTGTTTGTGCCATGAGCGAGACGTGGGAGAGGAGGACAGGAGGGGGAGAGGCAGAGGAGGAGGAGAGGAGAGAGCAAGAGAGGAAAGGGAGAAGGAGAGGAGAGAAGTGGAAAGGCGAGGGAGCTACTGAAGAGGATAAATTGAAAGATGATAAATACAGGAAGTTTCTGTAGATGCTATGTTATTATTAAAGGCTAACATTAACCCCAGTGGCTGTGTTAATATTATCATGCGTGTATGACATTGTTAAATTTACCATTCCTTGCAAGACACTCACTCACTCACTCACTCACTCACTCACTCACTCACTCACTCTAAATCACATATATTACACTGAATCGTTCATAGGTGATTAAAGTCAGTCCCACCCGCTAATGGTATGTATTTTATTGTGTTTGACAGGTAAATAACAGCGAGGGAGAGCCAGTACATAACCCTGTAAGATAATACACACGACACTTGGCGAAGATAACGAGTGAGGTTTTGTGTCCTGTCGTGACTTAGGGAAGATAACATATTAATAACAGCTCCTGGCCAAGATAACAGTTGAGGTGGGTTTCATGTCACGTGTCATAGGAAAGATAACGTATTAATAACAGCTCCTGGCCAAGATAACAGTTGAGGTGGGTTTCATGTCACGTGTCATAGGAAAGATAACGTATTAATAACAGCTCCTGGCCAAGATAACAGTTGAGGTGGGTTTCATGTCACGTGTCATAGGAAAGATAACATATTAATAACAGCTCCTGGCCAAGATAACAGTTGAGGTGGGTTTCATGTCACGTGTCATAGGAAAGATAACGTATTAATAACAGCTCCTGGCCAAGATAACAGTTGAGGTGGGTTTCATGTCACGTGTCATAGGAAAGATAACGTATTAATAACAGCTCCTGGCCAAGATAACAGTTGAGGTGGGTTTCATGTCACGTGTCATAGGAAAGATAACATATTAATAACAGCTCCTGGCCAAGATAACAGTTGAGGTGGGTGCCATAGGGTGTCAATCATCATCATCATCCTTGTTTTTATTATTGTTAATTATAAACCATATACCACTGGATTTTACCACTCAATAGGCCTATAAATGATAAGTAGACTATCTCCTCTAGTAGACTATCTCCTCTAGTAGACTATCTCCTCTAGTAGACTATATCCCTCAAGACCACCTGTGTTACTTAATAAACATTTTGGCAATAGAATATGAATTTATATACAAAAATCTATAAATTTGGTTCATATGTAAAAGAGAGATGGGGAAAATAGTAGAGAAACTCGTGTGAAAGTTTATTGTGAAAAAGCTAGCGTTTCGGCTCAACTTGAAGCATTTTTGCACTCGGCTACGCATTCCCCTCATCCTCTCCTCCCTCCCTCACTTCCCCTCACCTCCCCTCACCTCCTCTCCCACTGTCTATCTCCCCCCATCTCTCCCCTCTTACCTCCGTCTCCTCTCTCCCTCCCTTTCTTCCTTTCTCTCCCTCACAGGCCTCTCTCACTTCCTCTCCCCTCTTTCTCCTCTACCTTCCTCTTATCCTTCTGTCTCTCTTCCCATCTCCTTTCTCCTCTTCTCTCCCCTTCTTCCTCTTTTCCTCCCCCTCTCCCCATCTTTCCTCACCTTGCCTCTCCCCTCTCCCCTGTTTTGTGTGTTTTCTCTCGATTTTTTGTTTTTTGTTTTGCCAATTTTTTTTTCTTTCAGCGTCAGTGATTCAGTTTCACCGGTCAGGGGCGATATGAACATGATTTTGGTCTATATTTTAAATGGCCAGACGCTTCCTCCCTTTCATCTCCTTCTCATCTGCCTCTCATCTCCCTCTCACCTCCCTCTCACCTCCCTCTCACCTCCCTCTCATCTCCCTCTCCCTCTCTCCCTCCTCTCCCTCCCTCTCCCTGCCACTCATCTCCCTCTCCCTGCCCTCACCTCCCTCGCCTCCTCCTTACCTATCACCTGTCTCTCATCACCATCTCCCTGCCTCTCATCTCCCTCTCACTCCCTCTCATCTCCCTCTCCCTGCCTATCACCTCCCTCTCCCCGCCTTTTACCTTATATCCCTCTTTCATCTCCCTCTCACCGTATACCTCTCTCTCCCTCCCTCTCCGTCTCCCATCCTTTATATCCCTCTCTCATTATCTCACTCCTTCCTTCCCGCTCCTGTTCCTATCCTCCCCCACCCACCTACTTTCTCCCCTGCCACGCCCCTTTTCTACGCCCAGCACCTGTTCCCTTACTCTCCCAGCACCTTTTCCCTTCCTTCCCCTACCCAAATTTCCCTCCCTACAATCCCCCTACACCTCAACTTTCCCCTACCACCCATTCCTCCCCATTCTCTACCCTCCTCTTCCGTCCCTTACATCCCTCTAACCCCTCCCCTTACCACCTTCCCCTTCCTCTCCTTATCGCCCTCCTCCTCGTCGTCCCACCTACTACCCCTCTACCAACCCAACCCCTTCTTCCCCACCTTACCACCTCCCCCAACCCCCCACTTCGGCTGGGGATTTTCTGGCTAGCGCTAAACTGTTCCAATTTTTCATTTTTTTTTTTTTTTGAAAGGGGGGATGGAGAAGGTTGTTTTTTTGGAGAGAGGATAGGAAAGTTTTTTTGTTTTATTTTTGTGTGTGTGCGTGTGTGTGTGTGTGTGTGTGTATTGTATGTGGTATTTTTTTATGCTGGTGTGATTTTTTTTTTGGGGGGGGGGATAGTTGAAAATTAGTTTAAGACTGTTGAGGAAATATGAGATAATTTATTCGTATTTTTTATTTTTTTTTCCCTGGGACAATATTTTTTTTTTCTTTTGTAAGTTAGGGCAATAATTTTTAAAGCTGGTGGGAAATTATTTATAGACTGAAATGACAATAATTTTTTGGGGGCTGATTGGAAAATAAATTTGTAAGATTTTTTTTTTATTTAGTTTTAATTCGACGTAATGTGTTGTGTGATATTATTTTTGTTTTAATGAATTGATTTATTTTGTTCTGTTTTTTATTGTATGTGCGGATTATTTTACCCTTATTTAAAGTTTCTGGTAAAATGGTTAGGTTAGGTTAGGTTAGGTTAGGTTAATATTAAATTTGGTTAGGTTACAAAAGTATTGCCGGATTAGGTTATGTTCGGCTAGAAAAGGGGGGTAGATTAAGTTAAGCCTAGGTTAAATTCGGTTAGGTTAAGGGTAAATTAGGTTAGGACAAAGCAATGTTAAGTTAGGTGATGTTAGATAAGGTTCATTTGTATTAAAAGTAGGTTAGGTTAAGTTAAGTTAGGTTAGTTTCGGGTATTAATGATCCAATCCCCCCCCTCCCCCCTTTTATCACTGAGGCAACATCACCACCGTTCTGTCAATATTTACTCACCAGTACCCAACAGAGGCGAGTTATGAACCCCCTTGACTCACCCGTACGAGTGAATGTGTGTGTGTGTGTGTGTGTGTGTGTGTGTGTGTGTGTGTTAAGTAGAAGTACATTAGATACCATATACTCATGATCGCTTTTGACCCACTAAGATACTGACTCACACATATCAGTGAGTCAATTGGTCTGAGTACAAGATACGAGTACGATTGACTCACTAAGATACCGAGTCATCCATATCGGTTAATCAAGTGGTCTGAGTACAGGATACGAGTACGATTGACTCACTAAGATACCGAGTCATCCATATCAGTGAGTCAATTGGTCTGAGTACAAGATACGAGTACGATTGACTCATTGACTCTATACCTACTGTAAAGTGATTCAAATGTTGGTATATTTTATGGGCTCAGCTGGTGGTCATAAAGTAACTACTAACACAAGTATAAGTAAATATAAGTAAATATGACAGCTTAAGGAGCAGGGGGGCCGGCTACCAGTGTCATTGCCATGTCTTTGGTGTCACGCAAGGGCAGTCGGTCATACTTTTCAGGGGTTCATACACTAATAATATTTTTTATACTTTCTTGTTGGTTGATATTAAAGTTTTTATAGTTTGCATATGTATTTTTTTAGGAATATTTATATTTGTGAATTTTTTTAAAGACTTATTTTGTGTATTTGGACCTAAAATCGGTGAAAAACTTATTTAAAATTATGAAAAATCAAGTTTTTTTTTTGGGGGGGGGGGAGGGAGTGATAAATGTCTTCTTTACACCTGCATTTATTGTATTTAATTAGGTTCAGGTGTTATAAATTAGCACGAGAGTGATATGGAAGTCTGTTTATCTATGAACTTAAATATCAACATTAAAAAAAATTAACCCATGAATTTAAAAATAAACACAAAACCAGGTATATTTATGAGGTAATTAACCCCCCCCCCATTACACCTGGCCTTATGCCCATGTTTAATCTAGCTTGACACTTTATTTTTACACCTATAGCCATACACTAATAAACATCTTGCACAAACTCTATAAACATCTTCGCGACATACATAAACACACACGTGCCACAAAACAGTATCGTAGTGAATCTGAACCACTGATACGGATCTCATAAACATTCTCACAGATTCATTCGGGTAATTTTCTTTCCCTCGTAACTGGGGATTGAGAACCACATGGGCATAGCTGATCGTTGTCTTGATATAGGTGAGAAGAGTGCGGTTTATGTCCTTTTTATACGTGACAGGAAGGTGAGTCAGGTGTGTGATGGTGGGTTGAGTCAGGTGTGTGGCTTGTGATAGTGGGTTGTGATGATGTGACGTCTTTTCTGTTGTTTGTGATGATGTGTAGTGACGCTGATGTGACGGTCTGTTTTGAAGGTTGTGTTGTGATGTGACAGTTTCTTAAGGGTCTGTTGTGACGGTCTGTTCAGAGACTCTGTTACGGTTTCGTGTGACGGGTTTGACACATATCCGTTCCCCTCCCGTGTTTTGACAGAGGGTGTCACCTAGTGCCACCCACTGCCACGTCCAATGGCACCCTGGCCCACTCTATCTCCACCATATCTGTATTAAATGTCACTGTTTACCCTCGCCTCGACACCTACATGATAGTTAAGGGTGATTTTTGCATTCACCTAGGGAGATTTTCGACTGTTTGCACATTGGTGGCTTGGCATGTTAGTCTCCCTGGGACGTTTTAAGATAGTTTGGGTGATAAGGGTGATTATTGTATTCACTTTGGGGAGATTTTCTACTGTTTGTACATGGTGGCTTGGCATGTTACTCTCCCTAGGATGTTCTGAGGTGTTGGATAAGTTAAAGAGTATCGGATTTTTTTTAATCGTGTTTGTTGTGGAGTAGTTGTTGTTTTTGTTTGGTAAGTTTGTGTTTGTATAAGTACTTATTGTGTACTTGTTTACTTTATATGTTTGATAATGTCGGGATTTGGATCTTTGAATTTATATTCTTTCGTTTTTTATTTCTTTTTTATTTGTTTACGTTATTATGGCGGCTGTTTGGGGAGACGATGAAGCCTTGTTTATGTTTGGTGTGAGGTGTGACGTATACGGCTTCCCAGGGACTACTGAACCTCATCTGTAGCCGCCAGTGTTGTCGTATGAGATCTAGATTATGTGTAGCCGTACGTCTGTCCTGCCAGATGTAAGATGTGGCAGGGCGCTGTTGTGCCAGATGTAAGATGTGGCAGGGATGCTGTTATGCCAGATGTAAGATGTGGCAGGACACTGTTGTGCCAGATGTAAGATGTGGCTGGGACGCTGTTATGCCAGATGTAAGATGTGGCACTGTTGTGCCAGATGTAAGATGTGGCAGGACGCTGTTATGCCAGATGTAAGATGTTAGGGACGCTGTTATGCCAGATGTAAGATGTGGCTGGGACGCTGTTATGCCAGATGTAAGATGTTAGGGATGCTGTGATGCCAGATGTAATATGTTAGGGACTTTTTGCTGCTAGATGAAACATGTGGATAAAACTTGGGTGACAGATGTATTTTTAATTGAATGTTAAAATATATCTTCAGCAACAAGGATATATCACCCTGATGACAGATGTAAGACGATGGTTATACTGTGATGGTGCCAGATGTAGGATAGTGAGGAGTCTATAATGAGCCTCAACAATGTTGCCAAAGTATTAAGCCTCCCATAATGATGTTAACTGTATGTACACAAAATGACAGTGATACCAGATCCAAAAATACATTAATCAGTGTAGAGTTGTTGCCAGATTAAAAAAAAAAGATAAATACAAAACTGTGTTGCCAGATGTGTTTATAGGAGGCGTTACGGTGTTGCCAGATGTGTTTATAGGAGGCGTTACGGTGTTGCCAGATGTGTTTATAGGAGGCGTTCGGTGTTGCCAGATGTGTTTATAGGAGGCGTTACGGTGTTGCCAGATGTGTTTATAGGAGGCGTTACGGTTGTGCCAGATGTACGCGTTAACCCTGGTAGTGGGGAACCATTTCATCAGTGGGTTTAGTGTCTTGTGTAATGTATTGCCTCCCATTGTCATTAACCATCAGCTTTAATGCGGCCATCATCCTGGGATTAATATTTGCCATCACCATGAAATCCTCGTTATTAGTACGATATTTTGACCACGATAGGAAAAAAAAGGTTAATTCTTATAGTGACAACTCTAACCTAACCTAACCTAACCTAACTCAACCTACAACCTAAAATGTGCGTTCATATATAACCTTTAATAAAAAAACAATAAAAACAATAATAAAAACAACAAAGACACAAGAATAAGCAAATATAAAAACTAACTAAACGAAGAACACAATGAAAACAAATAAAAAACAAATACATTAACAAAAACAAACAACATCTACAACTAAAGACAATAGTAACAAATAAACCAAACGAGTACCGAAAACAACGATAACAATGACAACAACAAAAATCACAAGACCATTAAATGAAATTATAATTAAGATGGAGGTAAAAGTGTCACTGACCCCTCCTCTACCCCCTGCGTGTGGTGGCCCTTGTGGCACTGGTCTGTGTGGCACCAGTGTGGCTGCCAGTCGTTGTTGTGTGATCAGCAGTTATCTGATTGCCAATTTTCACGTCAGCACTTGTTTGATTAGCGGTCTGATCACCAGTTAATCAGTAACAATGTCGCTGGTAACGTTATTCAGGAAATATAATAATAATAATAATAATAATAATAATAATAATAATGTTGCCAATAATAGTGATATATTGAAATTATCACCGAAACTAATAATAATAAAAATAATAATAATAATAATAAACAAGATGTAGATAATTAGGCATCACACTCACCCGGCTTGTCCTAACTACAATATTATCATCATTGAACTAATTATTTGCTCGTCAACACCTCCTCCCGATCCCCCACCTCTGCTCTCTCTCTCTCTCTTCTAATGACCGTAATTATCTCACTAATAGCCATGTGACGGGCGACGCAGGATAATTAATGACGTCATCGGCCTTGTTCTGTATTTTGCTTTTTGGTGACGTCATCGTTGTTATCATTATTGTTATTATTCTTCAGCTCATATACTGTCAACTCTGCCTGCCTCCGTCAACTCTTATCCCGTCACTTCTTCCCTCTCCGTCAACTCTTCCTCTCCGTCAACTCCCCCCTTCAACTCTTCCCTCTCCATCACCACTATCCGGTCAATTATCTACAGTTCTATCTTCCCCGTAATTTTCCCCTTCAACCTCTTTAAACCCTCCCCGCGCTCTCCTGTCACCTACCCTTGCACCCTTCCCCTTCCTCATCAACCTTCCATAACCCCTACCCCCATCTGTATCACCCCCTCTTCCCTCCAACCATCTATCATCCCCCCCCTCCCCTTTGCATTGCCCCTCTTCTCCCTCTCCATCTGTCACCCTCCATCTGTCACCCCCATCCCCTCACCTTCTGTGTCACCCTCTCCCCCCTTTCCCCTCCCCACCCCTCTCCCCTCCCTTACCCCTCTCCCCCTCCCCCCAACAGTATTAACAAGGGCCAACCAAGCACAAAATTAGCCCTTAGTACCTGAGCTGACGTCATTACTCCCCTATGACAGCCACCTGAGTCGTTCTATCCCTGACAGACAGACAGACAGATAAATATAGACAGATAGACATATTTGCAGATACAAACATATAGGCAGTAAACAGATAGACAGGCAGACAGGTAAACAGACAGACAGACCAACAGACAGACGGTGGGTACGTGGAGGAGGAGAAAGAAAGAGAAAGTGAGGAGAAAGGGTAGGAGGAGGAGGGGAGGAGGAGGCAGGAGATAAACAGAGAACGAGGAGGAAAGGAAGAAAGGAGGGTAGGGCAGTAAGGAGGAGAGACACGAGACGAGAGAATAAATGAGGGATATGAACCGAGACGATAACGAGGTGAAGGGAAAATGAGATAAGAACAAGGGGTAAGATGAGGAGGAATATAGGAAAGGAGAAAGAGGAGGAGCAGAGGGAAATACAAGGGTAGGATAGGGAAGGAAGATGGAAGGAAGGAGAGGAGAAGGGTAGGAATGGAAGATAACGAGATGATAGGAGGATCGAAGCCAGAAGAAGAGAAGAATGAGGAGGAAGAGAAGCAAGAAGAGCGGAGCGCATCTCAAGAGGAGGGGAGGAGGGAGGAGCTGTGAAGAGGTAAAACAGCCTCTTAATTGCTAGTTAATCTCAGCGTACGGGGAAAAACACGCCGGGAGGAGGGAATGTGTTTACGGCTCCTGCCTCTGTTTGCTGGCTGTGTTTGCTGCCACAGATTAACTAGGGGGAAGAATGGAGGTGGGGGGTAGGGTGTGTGTGTGTGTTAGTTTTGCAGTAAAGAGGTATTATGGTCAGCATGCTCGTCTCGCAAGCGAGCGAACCCGGGTTCGATCCTCGGGCAGGGCAAAACAATGGGCAAGTTTCCTACCGCCATTTGCCTCTGTCTACCCAGCAGTAATTGTGAACCTGGATGTTAATCTATTTGTGGATCTTGTTCCGGGGTAATGGTTAGCCAGTGCAGTTGGCGAGTTGTCCGGTCTTCTCGGACTATTCCTTGACACTGGGTCATGCAGCTCGTTAATGCGAGGGGCAACCATTATATAGGGGTGAGGAGGTGAGTTTTTTTTTTTGCAGTTAAGGGATATGGAGGAGGTAAAGAAGAAAGGTGTGTGTGTGTGTGTGTGTGTGTGTGTTTATAGGATCATCGGTAGAGAGGTTTAGAACGCAGAA
Source organism: Homarus americanus (assembly GCF_018991925.1). Taxonomy (NCBI): domain Eukaryota; kingdom Metazoa; phylum Arthropoda; class Malacostraca; order Decapoda; family Nephropidae; genus Homarus; species Homarus americanus. The sequence goes on along the minus strand of NW_024716097.1, from coordinate 102,124 downwards.
TGCACGACTTTCTTTAAACTACATTCCTATATACCATCGAACGCATGATTCATTGAACGCAAAACTCATAGAACGCCACATGACTCGTTGAACGCCGCATGACTCGTTGAACGCTGCATGACTCGTTGAACGCCGCATGACTCGTTGAACGCCAATGACCTGTTGAACGCCACATGACTCGTTGAACGCCGCATGACTCGTTGAACGCCGCATGACTCGTTGAACGCATGACCCCACAGGTTAGAGCCAGGCCAGGACAAGTGTTCACCGAGTCATTTTAGTTGGTAATCGACAAGGAAGTTAGCTGGTCGACGAGACATACTGGATCCTCCTCAACGTGATGCTCAGCCTGATCACTTTAGAATGGTGCCTCGCTATACTGGTGCCTCGCTATACTGGTGCCTCGCTATACTGGAGGTTTGCTATACTGGTGCCTCGCTATACTGGAGGTTTACTATACTGGTGCCTCGCTATACTGGTGCCTCGCTATACTGGAGGTTTGCTATACTGGAGGTTTGCTATACTGGTGCCTCGCTATACTGGAGGTTTGCTATACTGGTGCCTCGCTATACTGGAGGTTTGCTATACTGGTGCCTCGCTATACTGGAGGTTTGCTATACTGGTGCCTCGCTATACTGGTGCCTCGCTATACTGGAGGTTTGCTATACTGGTGCCTCGCCACTGGAGGTTTGCTATACTGGAGGTTTGCTATACTGGTGCCTCCATACTGGTGCCTCGCTATACTGGTGCCTTCGCTATACTGGAGGTTAGCTATACTTGCCTCGCTATACTGGAGGTTTGCTATACTGGAGGTTTGCTATACTGGTGCCTCTATATACTGGAAGTTCGCTATACTGGAGGTTCGCTATACTGGAGGTTTGCTATACTGGAAATTTGCTGTATTAGGAGTTCGCTATACTGGAAGTTCGCTATACTGGAGGTTCGCTATACTGGAGGTTTGCTATACTGGAAATTTGCTGTATTAGGAGTTCGCTATACTGGAAGTTCGCTATGCTGGAGGTTCGCTATACTAGTAGTCCGTTATACTGGAAGTTCGCTGTATTTGAAATTTGCTATACCAGGAGTTCGTTATACTGAGCTCGCTGTAATGGAAGTTCGTTATACTGGAAGTACGTTATACTGGAAGTTCGTTATACAGGAAGTTCGCTGTACTGGAAATTTGCTATATGCGAGTATACTCAACTTTAATGGAGCACTATATTATAACACTGAAAACCTTTATTTTAGGGATCCTTAAAAATAAAATCCCTCTTTTAAAGTGGATTTTATTTAGCCCTAAAATAAAATCCTGTAATGTGTCACTAACTATCAATGACTTGGTTTGTTTAATCCTATTTAAATGAAGTTATTACAAAATTGCGCTCTGGCCTAAAGGATGGATTAGGATCGGATTATCATTGAATTATCGCCGTATTGATGGTGAATTACCGATAATTTATTGTTGAATTATATGTTGTATTATTAGAGAATTGTTTCTGAATTACTGGTGAATTATTAGGTGATTGAATTATATAGATATTATTTAAGGTTAATACTCGATTTTATAATACTTTAAGATTACAGATTTATACTAGAATTATCACACAAATATACCGTACATGATAATTGGATACAGTTTCGAAATTATCAAATTATAAGAGAATTATTACTGAATTGTGGCATAATTATAACTAATTTATCACTTTTCTTTGAAGTATTACCGGCGGTGTGAGAATTTAAATATTTTATTAGAACAGGGAATTTTGTTTAAGTTACCTGCAGTTAAATCTGGTCTGGTTAATTGTTCTACAGGTGTTATACTGCCTCTGTTGTACTGTTGCTACACCTGTATTAAATGCTGCACCTGTCTTAATTGCTGCATATGTGCTATTGTTGTATCTTACTTGTGATGCTGCGTATATACTGCTATACTACTGTACTTGTTATAGTACTGACTGTGTGTGTGTGTGTGTGTGTGTGTGTGTGTGTGTGTGTGTGTGTGTGTGTGTCAACTCCCAAGGGGGCACATTGCCAAGTTGGCTCGAGGCGTCTTGAGACCGTCAATAATAGGTGAATAAACCTAATATGTGGCCTCCAGCGCACTGAGTTTTATCTTCACTAATGGGGAAGCCGGTAAGAAACGCCTTCCGATTGATTTAGATATTAAGGCGAAATATAATTCAGTTTCTGTGGGAGACAGGGAGGTGTTTTATGTGTGGGGGGAAGCCTTTGTCGAGAGGAGAGTAGTGGGGTTAAATGTCGATACCTGACCTGGTGTGTGTGTGGGGAGGAGGGTAGGAGAGGGTGTGTGTGTGCGGAGGAGGGTAGGGGAGGGTGTGTGTGTGTGGGGAGGAGGGTAGGGGTGTGTGTGTGTGGGGGGGAGGAGGGAGGTAAGGGGAGGGTGTATTATTGGTAGTAGTAGGGAGGGAGGTAGGGAGGGTGATATTGTGTGTGTGTATTGGAGGGTAGAGTATGATAGGGGAGGGGTACTTCTCTTCTGTGCACATCTCTCTCTCTCTCCTTCCATTGTTACTCATACGATTATTCCTCTTTCCACCATTTTCCCCTTCCCTCCCTTTCACTTTCCAATTTATCTCCACAAAGTTTTTTCCCCCTCCTCTCTCTCTTCCTTATCCTTTCTTCCGTTACCTCCTTAATCTCTTCTTAACGTCAATTCTCTCTCTCTCTCTCCCTCTCTCTCTCCCATCCGTGTCTTAGTGGGGGGTTGAGGGGAGGGAGGGGGGGTCAACAGCACAAAATTTCCCACAGGCTGTCGTGTTTGTGGTGTTTTTCAGGTGTATGTGGGGTAAGAATCGTTCACAGACAACTTAGGGCCATCACAAGCTGGGCGTTGTAACGGTACATCGCTGCCAGACTACACCCGCCTCACCCACATACATAGTGATTGGTGGTGGTGTTATTGTTGGTGGTGGTGTTATTGTTGGTGGTGGTGTTATTGTTGGTGGTTGCAGATCAGTAGTGGTAATGGTGACGCGGGAGAGAGGATTGTTGGCAAGAATACACAACAGTGGGTGTGATGGTGTAAATGTTGGTGATATATGTCAGAGTGAGGGAGTATAGCCTGGAGAAATGGTCTTATGTTGTGCTGGAGAGAGAGAGAGAGAGAGGCTTTAAGTTTGTGTGTATGATACATTGGTGACCGTCATCATCTTGGGTAAGCCGATGGGGGAGTGTGTAGAAAGTATCGTCGGGAGTAGAAAGTATCTTAGAGTGGGCAGAAAGTGACATCGAGGGTGGAAGACAGAAACTGACATGGGGGGGTGGGGCATAAAGTTACATCAAGGGTGGAGGCAGAAAGTTACATCGAGAATTGAAGCGAAAAGTTACATCGAGGTGAAGGCAGAAGACACATCAAGGGTGGAGGCAGAAAGTTACATCGGTGGAAGACGAAACTGACATGGGGGGTGGGGCATAAAAGTTACATCAAGAATTGGAGGCAGAAAGTTACATCGAATTGAAGGCAGAAACGCTGACATGGAAATTGGGGCATAAAGTTACATCAAGGTGGAAGCAGAAAGGTTACGGCATCGAATTGAAGGCAGAAAGTTGCATCGAGGGTGAAGGCAAGAAGAAGTTACATCAAAGATTGGAGCAGAAAGTTACATCGAATTGGAAGACGAAACTGACATGGGGTGGGGCAAAAAGAGTTACATCAGGGTGGAGGCAGAAGTTACATCAATTGAAAGGCAGAAATGACATGAAATTGGGGCATAAAGAAGTTACATCAAGAATTGGGCAGAAAAGTTACATCGAGGTGAAGGCAGAAAGTTACATCGAGGGTGAAGGCAGAAAGTTACATCAAGAATTGGAGGCAGAAGAGAAGTACATCGAGGTGGAAAGGCAAGAAACTGACATGAAATTGGAAATTGGGGCATAAAAGTTACATCAAGGGTGGAGGCAGAAAGTTACATCGAGGGTGGAGGCAGAAAGTTACATCGAGGGTGAAGGTGTAAATTAACATCATGGGGACCCAAAACACCTGTCGTGCCTGAACCGACCGACTGGAGACTGGACATTCACTCCATCATCGTGAGCAGCCCCCAACAGCCCCGTCCAGAACTACACACCACCTCCATACACAAGACCCAAGACCCTCATGGAGTCCCTTCCCTCCAAGCCCTCCTGCCACCCATTACATGACAAAGGATCATCATTTACTGCCCCTCCTCCTTCAGATCAACCTCCTTGATTGATGGCCAGTTCAGTAGGGGGCGCTGATCACGGAGGAGGAGGGAGAGGATGGAGGAGGAACGGGAGGAGGCCAGTGGCAGGAGAAGGAGGAGGAGGAGGGCTGTGAATGTGTAGCCAAGAGGGTGTTTACTACGCCAGATTGCTTGTCAATGGGCTGATCTGGCTGGCTGCTTCAGGTCGGAATGGGGAGTGGACTTGGGCAGGTAGGTGTGTGTGTGTGTGTGTGTGTGTGTGTGTGTGTGTGTGTGTGTGTGTGTGTGTGTGTGTGTGTTGTGGGGTTTTCTGTGTTTGGGATTTGTGTTTTGTCGTGGGGATGTGGAAGAGAAGCCAAATGAGTCTGTCTATTTACCTTGTTGACGCGTGATGTGATGGTTTATCTTGATGATGAAGCACACACACACACACACACACACACACACACACACACACACACACACACACACACACACCTATTAGTGGATTGTGGTGGTGGGTGGTAGGAGATAGTGGTGGTAGTGTACTTGGGTGGTAGGAATGGTGGTAGTGGTGTTGGTGGTGGGTGTTACACATCGTAGGTGGGGCGGTGCGATTGTTGTAGTATGAATTATAGCTGTGGTAAATGGTAGTGGTAGATGTTGATAGTGGTGGGTTAATCGAGTTCAGTGGTTGGTGGGTGCGCGGGAGGGGGGTGGGGTGGTAGATTGGTGGAGGAGGTGAAATTTATCAGAGGAATGTTGTTGGGAGGTGAGGGAGAGGGTTGCCTTGGTAACGTGATGCTGTGTAGTGACAGTCGGTGTGTACTCCTCCACGGCCTACCTGTGGCACCTGTCTACCACCACCGCTTTAATACTGCTGCTACTTTTGTCACTTGCCGTAGCTACTTTTGCCACTACTGCTACTGTTATCATTATTGTTGCTACTGTTGCAAGTACTGATACTACTTTTGTTACTACCACAAAACTACTACCCCTATACTGTCGCTAACCTAACCTAACCTAACCATACCATCAAAGAATCTGGTGTACAATCCATCACCTCACCGCCCCACCTGTACACCTCACGCCTCAATGATTCACCTCTATATATCGTATAATTCAACTCCTTCGTCTAAAATGGCGTTTCCTTAAGACTTAGTTGCCATTTACCTCATAGACTTAAGATGTACTGAATTTTTTTTTATCTAAATTTTGTTGTTTATTTGAAATTTTTGAGAATGAAATGATGTTAGATTTTCAGGTTAAGGCTTATAATTATTCTTATTAGGAGTTTTGTATTTATTATTATTATTATTATTATTATTATTATTATTATTATTATTATTATTATTATTATTCAGTTTGACACTCCTATATATTTTACCCTTCTCGTTCGTCGTTCTTTTAGTTTTTGTTTAAGTTTGAAATATCAGTTATGTTAATGCTTAAAGCCCTGAGTGTGGGCGACCTGGTGAATCTTCCCTCAAGGCAAACATTTGGGGTTAAAGCAGAGAGTTAAGGTTAAAATAAACAGTGGAGGTTAACGTATACACATGTGGTTAAAGCAGACAGGCAAGGTTAAAACAGATAGTTGAGGTACAGGCAGGGGAGGTTAAAGCGGAAGTTATATTAGACAGGTGAAGTTAAACCATACAGGGGAGGTTAAAACAATTGAAAGACACTCGTGGTTAAAACAGAAGGGGGAAAACAGAGACAATCAGGGTTAAAGCAGACTGGTTTGGGTTACAGCAGACAGGTTGAGTTACAGCAGGTAATAAGTTTAGCTTAAAACAGAGGGATTAAGCAAGTAGTCGAGGTTAAAGCAGACAGGGGAAGTCAAAGCAGGAGTTAAAGTAGACAGTTGAGGTTAAAACACAGGGGAAAAACAGAATCAAACAGGTAAGGTTAAAGCAGACAGTCAAGGTTAAAACAGAGGGGGAAGGTTAAAGCAGGGGGCTATAACAGGTAGCTGGGATTATCAAGTAATTAAGAGATGAATAATGTAGGTGGAAACACGAGGCTCACCTGAAGCGAAATGAAATGAATACAAGTCAACAACGACAAAAATCACCTGTGTTAGGAAGGTATGTGAGAAACTTTGAGGTCAGACCGGGGGTGCAGTGAAGAGGTCGTGGGTTGATGAGGCCGGGGGTGCAGTGAAGAGGTCGTGGGTTGATGAGGCCGGGGGTGCAGTGAAGAGGTCGTGGGTTGATGAGGCCGGGGGTGCATGTGAGGTCGTGGGTTGATGAGGCCGGGGGGTGAGTGAAAGAGGCCGTTGATGGGTGGGGTGCAGTGAAGAGGTCGTGGGTTGGTGGAGGCCGGGGGTGCAGTGAAGAGGTCGTGGGCTGGTAGGGCCGGGGTGTATGAAGAGGTCGTGGGTTGGTAGGGCCGGGGTACAGTGTGAAAGTTCGTAGGTTGATGAGGCCGGGGGGTGCAGTGAAGGTCGTGGGTTGATGGGCCGGGGGTGCAGTGAGGTCGTGGGTTGATGAGGCCGGGGGGTGCAGTGAAGAGGTCGTGGGTTGATGAGGCCGGGGGTGCAGTGAAGAGTCGTGGGTTGATGGGCCGGGGTGCAGTGAGGTCGTGGGTTGATGAGGCCGGGGGTGCAGTGAAGAGTCGTGGGTTGATGGGACCGGGGGTGCAGTGAAGAGGTTCGTGGAGTTGTAGGGCCGGGGTGCAGTAGAGAGGTCGTGGGTTGATGGGGCCGGGGGTGATGAAGAGTTCATGGATGATGGGGCCGGGGGTGCAGTGAAGAGTCGTGGGTTGATGGGACTGGGGGGTGCAGTGTAGAAGAGTTCGTGGGTTGATGGGGCCGGGGGTGCAGTGAAGAGGTCGTGGGTTGATGAGGCCGGGGGTGCAGTGAAGAGGTCGTGGGTTGATGAGGCCGGGGGTGCAGTGAAGAGGTTGTGGGTTGGTAGGGCTGGGGGTACAGTGATGAGCCAGTGACGTAAGTGGGCCAGAAGCGTGGGTTGATGAGGCCGGGGGTGCAGTGAAGAGGTTGTGGGTTGGTAGGGCTGGGGGTACAGTGATGAGCCAGTGACGTAAGTGGGCCAGAAGCGTTGGCGAAGCATTTTCTTTTAATCAGTGTATCAAGGCGTTCATAGAGCTAGCAAATACAGCGAAGAGCAGACTGAGGGAGTTAAAGTGTGTTAAGCTATGTTAAAGTGTGTTAAGTTATGTTAAAGTGAGTTAAAGTGTGTTAAACTATGTTAAAGTGTGCGGCTCTGCCTCAGCGATATACAGAATTAAGTTTAATCCAGCCTTCTCATCCCGGCGCTCTTGAAGTGTGGGTATCTCTCTCTCTCTCTCTCTCTCTCTCTCTCTCTCTCTCTCTCTCTCTCTCTCTCTCTCTCTCTCGTTCTCGTGTGAGGTGCATTCTCCTTGCCCTGGGCTCTGACTCTCCCTCACATTCCCTCACAAACCTCCCCCCGTAGTATACCCTCATGACTGTCCCTCCCATTCCATCATGCCTTCCCCTCCCTTTACCCCTTGCCTCATGACTCTCCCTCCCCTTCCTTTATGACTCTCCGTTCCATCATGTCCATCCCCCTCCCCATCGTTCATGATCCTCCCATCTCCTTACCCTCTCCCTCATGACTATCCCTTCCCATCATGCCTCTCCCTCCCTTACCCCTCCCTTATAGCTCTCCCTTCCCTTCCTTCATTACTCCCCCTTCCTTCATTAACCCCTTCACCATTACTCCTTTCCCCCTTCCTTCATTACCTTCCCTTCCCTTCATTCTCCCCTTCATTACTCCTTCCTTCCTTCATGACCCTCCCTCATTTCCCCTTCCTCCCCCATGACCACCTCACAGTGACGTTCTGTGGGCGTAACAAATGTCATCTTCCTGTTACACTAAACCTCCATTGTCTGGCAGTGACCGCCGGCTGGGTCTGTCTCCTTTCCTATCTGCCTTCCCTCCCTCTGTCCGTCTTTCTTGTCTGCCTTTTTTTTGCCTTTGTCTGCCTTTTTTTGCCTTTTGTGCCTTTGTGTGCCTTCTCTCTTCCCTGTCTGCCTTCTCTGTCCCCTGTCTGTCTTCTCTGTCCTCTGTCTGCTTTCTCTGTCCCCTGTCTGCCTTCATTGTCCCCTGTCTGCCTTCTCTGTCCCCTGTCTGCCTTCTGTGTCTCCAGTCTGCCTTCCTTGCCTCTGTCTGCCTTTCCTCCTTGTGTGGTTTCCTTTCTTCTGTTTGCCTTCCCTGTCTGCCGTCCTCCCCCTCTGTCTACCATCAAAACGCAGAGTCCATATCAGCAGAAATATTATAATTCAAATAATTTACCTATTTTATATTTATTCGTGATGATTTTATTGAGAGAGAGAGAGAGAGAGAGCGCATATAACACACTGCTCACAATTACATTACAAAATCCTATTACTTTTGAAATCAATTTAAAGTACATTTGTCCTAAGTGCATAAAAAACAATATTCTTAAAACAGAATTCTTTCCAGAGTTCTGTAATATGATCCCGAATATGGAAAGACGCCATATTACATTTGTTTTAAATAAAAAAAATAAAATAAAAAATACAGTTCTTCGTGTTAAAATGTTTTTTGTGGAATATTTCTAAATTTGTATTGGATTTACATTTAAAAATTAGATTCTTTTCAGATTTCCATATTTCGATCTCAAATCTGGAAATGCATCGGATTACACTTTTTGTAACTTGAGAATGGAAATAAGGAGTGGAATTGTCTTATAGATCTACTTATATGTCGCTAATTTAATTTTGATGGTCTTTCAAATTTGATATAAATTTTAGACGTAGAGTAAATCAGTTTATATAGTTTTGTCAGAAATATATTAATAAAACTATATTTATACGGGTTTTTTTTACCTATAGAAAATGTGAGTAACACGAGCATTTTTTTAAAGTAATCCCTTAGTTGAAAAATAGAATCCCAATTCAATGAAATCCCCCCACAGGCAGTTTTTGACCCTCGTGTCGTAGGATATAAGAATCAAGAGGACAAATAAATAGTAATCCTAGAGCTGGAAATCCATTAATCCTAGGATGTAAATAAAAGAGGTTTGTAGGATTTATGTAATGAACGTGAATTGTTTTTTGTGTAATCCGCTGATAGTTTGGGGTGAGACGGACAGACAGATAGACAGACAGACAGACAGACAGACACTGACAGCTGCTAAATCTCTTTTGTTCACTCAGACGGGGGTAAAATATGCTTAGGGGAAATGGAAGGATGCATTGAGGGACAGACAGACAGACAAACACAGACAGAGGTACATGTAAAAAGACAGACAGACAGACACACACTCACACACAAAAATCACTATACCACTCAGCTTACACAGTGGGCAGCATAAATAAAAAAAATAAAAATACACAGGAAAAAAAAAACCTCTGACACAAAGGCATTCCACAGTTACGTTTTCCCCGGGTCTGAAAATCTGGAAATCTGGAAATGTGTCAGATTTAGTTCACTTTTCCAGCAACGGGAGAGCACAAAATCTGGGAGTGTATGCCCCACCTGCTTTGATGAGCTCAACATTAATTGCTTTTTCATATCGGCGTCCAGGCGATGGCAGGGAAATCTGGGGGAAAATCTGCTGGGATAGACGACTAAATGTTTGTAATCTGTTGGGATTACCGATTTATCCCCCCCCCACCCCCCATCTCTCCCCTCTCCCCCCAAAAAGTCATTATTATTTTTTTTTCGTTGTCTCATTTAAAGTTAATTGGGAAGAGTTGAGGTGTGAGGGTCATTTGTTGGTGGTATAATGTGAACTGTGACGACAATGTTTTTATTTATTTATTTATTTATTTATTTATTTATTTTTATTTATTATTATTATTATTATTATTTTATTTTATTTGTTTATTTTATTTATACCGATTTTGTGTGGGTTTTGTTTCCTCGATTTTGAGGTTGAAATATAAGCGATTTTTTTGACGAATTTGAGGTTTTTGTTTTTATGGTAAATTTTGTTACGATTTTAAAGGTGTTTGAAATATAGCTGGGTAGATTCTATTATTTTTCCTTTGAGTCTATTTTAGGTGAAATATAACAAGATAGTTTTTTTATAAGGTACATAACCTGGTATATTATTTTGATCTATTGTGTTGGATAATTTAGGGTGAAATAGATCTTTATAAATTTGTTGATGATGATGATGTTGCTGTTTCTTATAATAATTCAAAACTTATAAATACTTTTTCTTAATAATGAATCTATTTTTTCCACAATACAAAATAATATTTATAACTTTAACATAGTTTTAATTTTATTTTTTGGTGTTTGTTTTATATCATATTTTATAGTGAAATATTTATCATTTTATTAAAAGTTAAAACAAGATTTACGAATATTTTTCACTATTGTGGATGAAATATATTGAAATAGATTACGTAAGTTCATGCTGACTTATGTTGGGAATTTTTCATAGTATATTCATTTATTGTGAGTATTACAATGTTTATCTATCTATCTCTGTCTGTCTGTCTGTCTGTCTGTCTTTCTGTCTGTCTATCTGTCTGTCTGTCTGTCTGTCTGTCTGTCTGTCTGTCTGTCTGTCTATCTGTCTGTCTGTCTGTCTGTCTGTCTGTCTGTCTGTCTATCTATCTATCTATCTATCTATCTATCTGTCTGTCTGTCTGTCTGTCTGTCTGTCTGTCTGTCTGTCTGTCTGTCTTTTTTCCTTGGTGGGAATATGTTCACTAAAGGGTCCATGTCAACAAAATGAATTCCTCCTCATCCTCCTCCCCCTCCCTCCCTTTCCCCTCAGTAATACACATCAAATTTGTAAGTTTGTTAGGCGACCTTCGTGTGTGTGTGTGTGTGTGTGTGTGTGTGTGTGTGTGTGTGTGTGTGTGGAGGTCACTGTGTAACTGGGAGGTTATCATCCTGACACCTCACTGTTAGAGGGTAACCAAGCGGAACGGGAGGGAGGGAGGGAAGGAAGGAAGGAAGGGTGGCGGGAAGGAGGGTACAGTAACCTTTGGGAAAGTGGTCCTATGAAGGATTGGGTAAAAAAAAGAGAAAGGGGAGGAGGAGAAAAGAAGAGGAGGGGGAAGATGGGAGGGGGGTGGAAGATTCACCTTGAGAAAGAGGAATTGAAAAAAGAGGAGAAAGAGGAGAAGAATTGGAGTGGGTTAGGGGGATAGGAGGGAGGGAGAGAAGATTAAAAATTGAGAGAGAGAGAGAGAGAGAGAGTATTGGTCGACAGGTGACTATCAACTAATCCGTGAGTAGGCAGAATCCACGTGTACGAGGGCCTGCATATTGGGGATTGGTCCGCCTTACCTACCACGACTTCCGCCCTAATAGGCTCTAGTCACAAGGGTGTTTATCAAACCCTATAGTGGTCAGGATATTATGGCGTTGAGTATTCAGAGTATTTCTATTATATTAATTGTTTAGGTTGATAAGATTGGAGTTGACTTAGGTGCCATTTGTAGCCGGGGAGGGGGGGAGGGGGTAGGCCTGGGGTGTAATCTTTGACTTGGGAGATAGAGGAATATTTCTCTCAGTCAGAACAATAGTATATAGTGTAAGGGAGGTTGTTTGATGGAATGGCAATTGTTTATAATCAGGAGAATGTAAACAAAGTAACATGGAAACTTTATTTTTTTATAAATGTTCACCTCCACATTACTTAATCCCTATGACCTCCTTCTGTCTGTTTCCTCTTCCCCAAGCACTGACAATATCTCCTTCCTCCCCTTCCCCTACCCCTTCTCCTCTCCCCTCCCCTCTCCTCTCTCCTCTCCTCTCCCTTTGAGCCACTTATCCCAATTTGCTTATAATGGAATCCCAGGAAAAGTGTGTCACTGGCCGTCCCACACCCGGGCATAGGAACTGGTGGCGTTATTGCCTTCACGGTGAATGGTGACCCTCATTTTCAGTATCCTGTTGACGTCAGTGTGTCCAGTGGACTGATAATGTCATTCTGCTCAGCTGACTGGTGAAGTCTGTGTGTCTGATGACATCACTGTGTCCAGCTACTCGGTGTTGCAAGACGTGGAGAAAGTGTATGCCAAATCATTGAACGGTGAAGGTCAAGGCGTGCAACAGAGAACACATGTGGCTGACACCGCCTCTTCCACCCACCAAAAAAAAAACCACCCCAACTCTCTCCAGCACCTTTAACCCTCCCCTAGCCCCTCCCAGCCCTCCCCAACCCTTGAACCCTCCTCTAGCCCTATTCTCTGTCCTCCCCAACCCTCCTAACCCTCCCGTAGCCCTCATCCCAACCCTCCCCAACCTCTCAATTACTCCCCGGCTCTCTCCATCACGTAACATCTTCTACTGCTTCCCCAGCGCTCAGTTACCCTCCCCAACTCCCCTGCTCCCCAATTTTCACCAGTCCTCTGCTACCCCTACCTCTTCCTTGGACCTCCCCATTCATTCTTAACTCCTACCAAATTATCTTCACCTCCTCCCCAAGCCTCCAATACTCCTCCTCACCTTTTCTATCCCTCACCAGCCCCCATCATCTCCTCTTCCTTACCCTCCACGCCTCTTCTCTTACCTCTCATCTCTTCTTAGCCCTTATTCCAGCCCTCACCAGCCCTCCTTACCTCCCATATCCAGCACCAACCCTCACTCTCACCTCCTTGTAGCCCTCAACTAGCCCTCCTCGCCTCCCTTTATCCCTCACCATCCCTCCCTCCCTACCTCCTTCCTTAACCCTGAATTCATCCCTCACAGAACGGGGAGCTCCTTGTTATCCCTGACCGTCGATTCAGCTCGTAAAATATGATTGACTGTCTTGGTTTGCCCGTACAGCATAAGACAGGACATGAGAGTACCCGAGGCTGTATGACAAGATACAGGTACCACCGAACACCCACGGAACACAATAGAGAACATTACATAACCCATTATAATACAAAGGTTGTGTGGAGATATTGGAAATTGGTGATTCTTTTTCTTTTAACAATATACAGTGAGACATCCTATTGTGTGTCTCTCTCTCTCTACACACACACACACACACACACACACACAGCTTTATGTTGGCACTATGAATGTGTGTGTGTGTGTGTAAAAATGGTCATAGAATGCCTACAATAATGGAGGAGAGGGAAGAAAAAATGAAAATAGATGATGGTAGATAAAATGAAGGGAATAGGAGAAAAGACATGATATAAAAGTAGATGGAATAAATGCAATTATCTCGTAGGAAAGAACAAGCAGAGTGGAAAGTAGATAGGTGAGGAAGATAGAAGACATGGTGAAAGAAAAGGTGGAGAAGAAAAGTAGGGAGAGGGAAAGGTGATAGAAAGTATATGAAGGAGGTGAAGGTGAGAGGAATAGAAAGCTGTAAAGGGAGGAGCAAATGGCAGAAAGGGTCGAGGGCAGGTAGAAGAGAGGGGAAGGAAAGGGGGTGTAGGAGGCGAGGGGAGAGGATAAAGGGGTAAGTGACGAGGGGAAAATGATAGGAAGTAAGGGAAGGTAGAGGGGAAATGAGGGAGGGGAGAATGGGTAGAAAACGACGGGAGGAGAAAGGGATACGGGGTGAGGGAAGATAAGGGCTGACACAGGGAGGAAGTAAGGGCCGCCCTGCTCGGAGGTCCTTTGGGGCAGGTGAGCGAGATTGGGCCCGGAGTCCTGAGGGAGGCGCCCTAATGGTGATAGATGCCGCTACAGGCTTCAGTTGGCAGGTAGGAGCGACCCCTAGATACCTCCGCCACCACACTCCTACCTGTGAGGGACAACATGCGCGCTCTACGCGACACATGGGGTGTACACGACACATGGGGTGTACACGACACATGGGGTGTACACGACACATGGGGTGTACACGACGGATTGGACGTAAACAACAACCAAATCTTTTTCATTTTAATCTTTATTCTCTTTATCCTTCCTTTCATCTTCTGTTCTCAATCTTCATCTTATTTTTGTAATCTCTTGAGACCCAGAGAGAGAAAGAATCAACTTATTGTTTTATAATTTGATAAGGCAGGAAGACTAGTATTGATTGATAAGGCTCTCTCTCTCTCTCTCTCTCTCTCTCTCTCTCTCTCTCTCTCTCTCTCTCTCTCTCTCTCTCTCTCTCTCTCTCTCTCTCTCTCTCTCTCTCTCTCTCTCTCTCTCTCTCTCTGTGTCTCTCACGCCAATTACACCTTCCAAGGGAGCAAGCAAGTTGAGTTTCCTTGCAGAATTTTGACGGTGTGATAACCCTTTGTTGTGTTTGTTTAACAGGTGAGTGAACGTGTGCAGCCGCCTCAGTGACCGGTTGACGAGTTGTTTGTGAGAACGAGAAGGTAGGCACGTTCACCGCTTATGACTTTGACAGAGGAAGAGAGAAAAAACTGTGACTGGGGTGAGAGAAGAAGCACCGACCTGAAGTCACCCGTCCACTACACAAGAATCAACTCCGGGTCCCTCAAAATTGCCAAAACTACTTTAAACAACCATTTATTTATTTATTTATTTACTGTATTTATTTATTTATTTTTTTGTGGGTTGTAAGGGGGGGGTGTGATATAGGGGGTAGTCACATAAGCTATATCAATTTGCATTAGAACAGTATATAGAAACATAATTAACTCATTATCATTTTATGCAATTAAATTCTACTAATCAGCTAAACTCATTATATATTTTGTATCCGTCCAATGAAGTAATTTGCCATTGAATTGATAATATTTTACATAATAAAAAAAAAGTTCAAGTCATTTGGATATTACAGGTTTGGTTGCTTTCTTTTCCTGCGTGTTTTGTTTTGGTAAATATTCAGGTTTTGTTGAGGTGGTTTATTAGGTTTTATTATTAGTTTTAGGTTTTGGTAATGAGGGATGATCTGTGATTTTTTGGTTGGTTTAATAGTTGATGGTCTGGTTTTAGGTTTAATGTTAATGGATGTTTGCTAATTTCCAGGTTTATCTTTAAGGGAAAGTCTGTAATTTTTATGTTTTGTTAATAAGGAAGTGGAAAGTGGTGTTAGGTCTTATTTTATAAAGAAACTAAAAACACCCAAAAATTATTACTTTAAAGAAAATAATAATAACTTATTAGTGATATTATGACAAGGATAAATTGGTTTCAACAGTATTAATTTATATTTACAAAGGAGGATTAATTATTTTCAAGGTTTGTTAATAAAAGATTCAGTGATTTTGATAGTGGTAATAACTTAGATTCCCAGGTACCGAGACTACAATGGATTATGTATATTACAGAAACCTTTATCTATATTACAGAAATATTTATCTATATTACAAAAAATCTTGATCTAAATTACAAAAATCTTTATCTATATTCCAAAAATCTTTATCTATATTACAGAAATCTTAATCTATATTACAAAAATCTTGATCTAAATTACAAAAATCTTTATATTACAAAAACATTTATGTATTTCAATGTTTAAAGTAGAATTTTTTTTTTACTCCATGATTCCCGCAGCAGTCTGAGAGTATAAATGCGGCGTGGGGGGATGAGGGAGGGGGGATGAGGGAAGGGGGAGGGGTGGGGGTCGGGGCAGAATACAGAATTACAACAGTATCCCGTGAGTACCAAATTAACAAAAAAAAACAGCCCTTTTCTTTGAAGCAATTGTTTACTCAACTCGATTAACTGTTACATACAAACCCTGTGAAAAAAATATCCATGGGTGTTATTTTCCTCAAACGATCAAAATGGTATCTTTTTTTTATATATATACCCACAAATAGACTAAAACAGTGGCTCTGGGGTTTAGCAGTAAGTAACGTTTTCTATGTATTCCCGTGCAACTTTAAGCTGGGGTTATTGTTTGTCCCTTTGACGATTTGGGGGAACCAGGACACATATTTGCACTTTACAGGACAATGGAGTGAATTATTGTATATCATAATACCTTTGGGTCTTTAACTAACATGTATTGATAAAGTCGTTATATTGTTTTTAAAGGAAATATTTGAGGAAATTTTTTTTTATCATGTGAAGATTAGACACCCTAGCTAACCAAACCAAACTCAAATCAACCCAAATAAACTCGACCCAACCCAGCAACCCAACTAGCCCGTATTAACCCAGCCCAGCCCGCCCAGCCCAACCCAGCCCAGCCTTCCCTCAGGTAATGTTAGGGTTGGTGTTAAATCAGCAGGTGAAATAAACTGGGGATGCCTAATATACGTGTAATCCCATTTTCTTTAAGGGGTCGTCGCTCCTCCTCCTCCTCCTCCTCCTCTTCCTCCTCCTCCTCCTCCTCCTCCCTCCTCCTCCTCCTCCTCCTCCTCCTCCTCCTCCTCTTCCTCTTCTTCCTCCTCCTTGTTATTGTTCTGATGGAATCCTTTACGGGTGTTTCCATTTTGCTTTGTCCCCGCCTGATGTGAAGTCGAGGGTTGTGACTATCATTGTCTGCTGTGCTATTGTCTGTCTGTCTGGTTGTTTATTACTGTCTCTCACTTCCTGTCTCTTTCTGTCTCCTACATTTCTCGCTTTAACGTGCCTGTTTGTGTGTCTGTCTGTCTCTGTCTTTTGTGTTTCTCTGTTTCTCACCATTTCTTGCTTCTGCCTATTCTTTGTTTTTCTTTCTGTCGCGCTTCTCTTTCCTTCTATGCTTACCTTCTACGTTCCCCGAGTCTGTCTGCCTGCTAGTATTTGCTTGTCTGTTTGTCTGTCAGTCTCTCGTATTAAAAAAAACAAAAACAAAACACACACCCACTCACACTGCACAAGTATCGAATTTGAAACTTTATATATATATACACTATACGTATATATGTATATGTATAATTTTCAATTACAATATTCATGAAGACATTTCTGAATTCCACCAATCATTCAATCCGTCTCACAAATTTCCACCGGGGAAGTCTTGTATTGCCTGCGTCCAGTGTAATATTTTCCCTATTTCTGCTACAAACTGTCTACCTTTTTTGGGGTGGGGGGTGGTTGGTGGGGTGGGGTGGGGTGGGAGGCTGTGGGTGTGGGGCCGCTTCCCTGGTCATGTCGTTTTCTGTATCGGTCGCTTGTTGTTATGGGCTGAATTCCGTGTGTCATTTGTGTGGGTGGGGGAGTGGGAGGGATAAGAAGAGAAGAAGGTGGGAGGATAGAGAGAGGGATAGAAAGGAGAGAGAGAGAGAGAGAGAGATAGAGAGAGAGAGAGAGAGAGAGAGAGAGCATAAGAGAAAAGACATAATCGCAAGAAGATATAAGAAAAACCGACCTGTCAGCCACAACACGATGATAAAATAGATTAAATAGTGGTCACCTGAGTCTAAAATCAACCCGGCGTGTCTACTACCTGTTTGTTTACCTTTAGTTCTGTGTAATTCCACCGTACTGCAGAGGATCAACACACAAAAAAGACGCTCCTCTTTCGATGCCTGTTAGGTTGTTTTTCGTGCAACACACTCCTGAGAATCTTACCTGCAACACACTCCTAAGAATCTTACCTGTAACACACTCTCCTAAGAATCTTACCTGTAACACACTCTCCTAAGAATCTTACCTTTCAACACACTCCTAAGAATCTTACCTTTCAACACACTCTCCTAAGAATCTTACCTTTCAACACACTTCTAAGAATCTTACCTTTCAACACACTCTCCTAAGAATCTTACCTTTCAACACACTCCTAAGAATCTTACCTTTCAACACACTCTCCTAAGAATCTTACCTTTCAACACACTCCTGAGAATCTTACCTGTAATCAAAGACGGCGCAAGATGGTCCTATAAGATCGTATTTTTAACATGGTTATAATTTGATTTTGTCTTATTTTTTGGTATAAGCAATGACTAACTCCTCATATAAATTGCAGTAACTCTCTATATCCAAGCCAGAAACCGTAACTTGCTATCATAATATCGTAAGTTTTTTTTTATATCAGAAAATAATTAAATGATTAAATAACTTGGGGTAACTATTAAATTATTGGAAAAAATCATAAGTTGTTAAGTAAGTGTTTGTTTTTCATTTGTATTATGAGGAGATTTACCTGACCTAACCTAACCTAACCTAACCTAACCTCTCGTAGCTCGTGAAGTGCTAGGAAGACCCACGCATCTCCAGATATCTTAGCTTACAGTATTGACCTGTTTATCCTGAAGGTGAAAGGTGAGGTCAACTTCACAATAGGGTATAGTGATGTTATTGCTCCGCTTCAACAATAAATTAAGATATCCAAACACGTATTCTAGGTTAGGTTAGGTTAGCGATGGGGCTCTCTGGTTACAATGGTTAATTATTATTTCACATTACTTAAACACTTTTATTATCAGTTTTTCTGCATTAATTCTGTTTCTTTGTTTCTTTTACGTCATTTTATAAGGTCTAGGTAATTTTGTATTCCATTAATATTGAATTGTTGTGTTTTTTCCTCTTCTTCACCAATAGTTTTTTTGTAATTTCACTGAGTTTCTGTCACTTACACCTTGGTATTAGTTGGGAATTATTGAAATTACTGTGTTATAGATCTGGATTACCCATCACTTCAGGACGTGATACATAGATTCTGTTTTTGAGTTCTGGGATACAGTGCTTGGTCAATCTGGTCAGGTACAGGTATTTCATAGATTACAGTCCAGGCTATGATGTTTGTTGCTACTACTACTACTACTACTACTACTACTTTTTTTATTTTTTATTTATTTATTTTTTTTTAACCGTGACCTCCAGCCTCCCCCAATAGCCACACTTTCGCCACCATTTTATTACCTTAATATTAAATATCCTAATACAACAGTAGCTATCCTATCTGTGTTGAATTAGTTGAGCCGCAGATCTATGCGGCATTCAGTGACTGTAGCCTCATAGTCAATATCTGCAGCAGTTGTCGGAATTGGGGCAGAAGCTCTCGTTCCCCTGAGGCAGAGCAAAGCCGACCGAAGGAGAGAGAAAGACAGTCGACATCTCATCCAGGCTGTAACATAACTTCTGGGCTGCTGCTTCTGTTCGGAGATCAGCTCCGCGAGTCTGACGTAGAAACATCTTGCACTTGGTCCCATCCCACCAGAGGTTGTGAACACTAGAGGAGTGAAGCTGCCTTGATCTACGTTTTGAATTCTCTCCCCATATGCCCTTCTCTTGTCGTTCTCGTTCCTCCTATGTGCAGCATCGAGAGCTAGGTTACGGTGACATGCGGCCATGGGATCAAAAATCCTGATGTCGAAGAAAGCTCGCTCTCCCCTCGTCCAGAATTCTCGAGCGCTGACGTCCACGCGGGCTTCGTTAGATGTGTTTGAAGTCCTGTGTTGGAAGATCTCACTACTACTACTACTACTAATAATAATAATAATACATATTGGACCTCCAGCTGTGTAGAGGTACCGTTGTGTGCCGAAAAAGTTAAACTAAGGCTGTGACCCGCATGTTAAGTTTACACACACACACACACACACACACACACACACCAACTTCGACCATAGTTCGGCAGTTTTAATCTTGGTAGTGGGGAGGAAGGGGGGGAGGGAAGTAGGGAGGGAGGAAGGGGGGAAGTAGGGAGGGAGGAAGGGACGTAGGTAGTGGTAGGGAAGGAGTGAGGGAAGCAGAGAGGGAGAGACGTAGGTTGTAGGAAGGAGAAAGGAAGGGAGGCGAGGCACGAAGCAAGGCGCACATCCACCTGCTTAACAAACATTAGGTGTGTGTCGGGGATTTGGTCGTGTGAAAAAAAAATGCTACTCCACCTTTCGTCTTTTGGAGGAGGAGGTTGGAGGGAGGAAGCAACTCCACAATGGTTAAAGTGAAGGAAGAGTGATGATGTTAGCTTCTCGCATTAGTCTTGTTCAGGAGACATTTGGCTGTGGTAAGCTGTACATGGTTGTGGGAGGTGATGACACACACACACACACACACACACACAATTCATTACCTCTCTCTCTCTCTCTCTCTCTCTCTCTCTCTCTCTCTCTCTCTCTGCTGACGTGTTATTATAATTCTACGTATGTGATCTTGATACCTGATACAGTAGCCGTTTACTGTGTGATTAGATGTTCTTTAAGGTATCTTATAACTTATCGGATTAGAGTTTGATTCGCATTATGGATTCGCTATTCTCTATGATTAATTGACATTATAGATTAGTTATTCTCTATAATTGATTCGCTTTATGAATTAGCTATTTTCCATGATTGATTCGCTGCTCATCATGGATTAGTAGCTATCTGAGTCTTGATAACAGGATGGATTAGCTGTTCCTCTGATAATCATTTGCCAACATGATGGATCAGCTGTCGCCTTCTCATAGTTGAAACTTGATGGGTTTGTTAGCTTGTTCTCCGGGGCTTCTCGAAGGTCGCCACTCGAGTGCTGGCTAACTGTGGGGGAATATTGATCCGCTTATTCCTCTATTAATAATAACAATACAGTAATATTATTGTTATTATTGTTGTTTTTACTATTGTTTTTAATATTATCATCATCATTAGCAGTAGTAGTTGTAATAGTGGTAATAATAATTGGAGTGGGAGTCGTATCATTAGCATTAATAACAATAGTATTAGTAGTAGGTGTAGTAGTAATATTAGTAGTGGTAATAATAGTAGTGGTAATAATAGTAGTGGTAATAATAGTAGTGGTAATAATAGTAGTAGTAGTAGTAGTAAAGTGACTTAATACCAGATAAGTAACGTAAGTCCGTAGCATTTCCTCACATAACAAGAGTTTTCATAAAATAGAATTGATTGTTCGTTTGAATGTTTAACGGGTGGAGGATATTAAACCTTTTTTTACCTTTACCAAGTTAATTACTAAAACGAAAGGAAATTTCTCTGTAATGAATATAATTGCAAAATTTTTTGTTGGGTGGGGGGGGGGAGGGAGGGGAGGTAAAATATTGAATTTGTAAAATCTGTGAGTTTTAGTTTTATATTTTTTGGATTTTAATTGTTTTTGAGGGATGGTTTGTTTTTTGTTGGGTTTTGGTTTAATTTTTATTGTTATTAAAATTTATTGGTCATTATTTCCGTGTTTATTAGTAATTGTGGAAGAATTTTTTAATGTTTGTATTATAATTTCTGTTGTTTTTATTTTTGTTGATTTTTTGGGGAGAAATTTTAAATTTGTGAAAAAATGAAGAGTTGTTCTGTAAAGGTAAGATCCGGTTGGAATTGAAAGTACAAGATTTTGCCTTTAATTCCAGGTTTCGGTAATATTCCTGCTCCAGTTCTTGATTTCTTCCACAAAAAAAGATAAAAAAGAAACTGGTGCAAAATACAACCCAGTAATGTTTCCCGGCGGTTCCTGATTTCCACCCCCCCCCCCCCTAACTTCCTGATTTCGTCCAAAATAAGTGAGAGCAGAAATAAGATGGTGGGGGGACATTTCCCTGCCAGTTCACAATATCACTCCCACTGAAGATAACGATGTAAAAATGGGTTGGGGGAAAGAGAAAAAAATATCCCTGCTCGCTCCTGATTTCTTATGGAATAAACGAGGGAAAAAAGATAAGATGCGGGGAATTTTCCTCCTGTCAGATATACTGATTTCGTCCTCTGGGGAATTTTTTTACACGATAAAAAAAATATATGGGATTTTTAGCCAATGGTTGGTTTAGTTTTGATTTACATTGATTTGCACTCATTTGGTTTAATCTGATTTATATTCGTTTGGTTTTGGTTTGATATACACATTTGGTTTAATTAAATTTACACTCGATGGTTTAATTTCATTTATGCTCGTAGGTTTAATTTGATTTACATTCATTTGGTTTATTTTTATTTTTATTCAATTGGTTTAATTTCATTTAAACCCATTTGGTCAAATTTGATTTCCACTCGCTGATGATTTATTTTTATTTACACTGGTTTAATATAATTTACACACTGAGTGGTTTGATTAAATTTACATCCTGGATGATTGATAGTGATTTACACGCTGGGTGATTTACAGAATACATAAGCTAAATACAACAGTCACATATAAACACCTCAAGATGTATATACCAGCGTCACAAGGTATTTATAGCAAGCATAAATGCACGCCAGGAAAATAATATATTGTCTGAGACTGTACTTTTAATTCAGGGGAAACTGTAGTTGTAATCCTGGGAGAATTCTGTACCTATTCCCAGGAGAATTCTGTACCTGTAATCCCGGGGAGAATTCTGTACCTAATCCCAGGAGAATTCTGTACCTGTAATCCCGTGGAGAATTCTGTACCTAATCCCAGGAGACTTCTGTACCTGTAATCCCGGGAGGGGGAGGAGGAGGAGGGGGGGAAGAGTCATCACGCCGCTACAGGAAATTGTCTGTTAAATCACGTCTTAAGCTCTTGATAGTACACAGTTTTATGCGCTATGATAATTATGAAGTTTGTGGGGATAGTTGTGTAACTACCGATGTCCCCCATAAGTCTCTCCTGAGTGTAGACCTGGTGTAGAACTGTGGACCGGCCGACATGGTATATTCAGACCATGGGTGTAGGTAGGTCTTAAATTCTTCTCGTAGATTCCCCAAGAGTATGATTGTATAAGAGTTCAGACTTCCGGGTTACCTTCTTCAATTGATGTAGTGTTGTATTGACGTAGTGTTGATGTAGTGTTGTATTGATGTCGTGTTGTATTGACGTAGTGTTGATGTAGTGTTGTATTGACGTAGTGTTGATGTAGTGTTGTATTGACGTAGTGTTGATGTAGTGTTGTATTGATGTAGTGTTGTATTGATGTCGTGTTGATGTAGTGTTGTATTGACGTAGTGTTGATGTAGTGTTGTATTGATGTCGTGTTGTATTGACGTAGTGTTGATGTAGTGTTGTATTGACGTAGTGTTGATGTAGTGTTGTATTGACGTAGTGTTGATGTAGTGTTGTTTATGATTTCCTGAGGGTGTTGTTGTAAAGGATTGAGTCTCTAAGGAGTTGATTACAGCGGAATTATCAAGCGTTAGAGGATACAGAATCTATTTGTTACATGACTATTACAGCTGTATTTCTCTTTGTTGGCCTTACAGTGCAGTATGATAAGTGAAGGTTAATATTCTTAATTGATGTTAGCTTTTATAAGATGTGAAATGTTATGTATTTTAACATTAGTGGGAATGTTAATATTGGTGTTTTATTTTATTGTTTCTAGTTAGGTAAATAGTATGTTTATTTACTGTTTACTAATTTTCTTAAGGTAAATGCACTGTATTTATCAGGCACAGTAACCCACATAACCTGACCTGACCTTACCTGCTCTAACATAACCTAACCTAACCTTAAAAGCCGTGGGCGAAGAAGGGGGTATATTTACAACCATGGGTGGAGGAAGGGGTTCATTTATAGCCATGGGTGAGAGGATGGAGGCACCGTAGGAGGTACAATTGAGAGAGGTGGAAGTGAGGGGGGGGGGGTACCTCTGCCAGCACCAAGAGTCATATAAAACGCATTTATGTCTCTTCCTCGTCACTACCGATCCGCATTTCGTTAAAACTTTCGTCATTCACTTTATTGTTCAGAGTTGTCTCTCTCTCTCTCTCTCTCTCTCTCTCTCTCTCTCTCTCTCTCTCTCTCTCTCTCTCTCTCTTTAAACCACACCCCTACTGTACCGCGTCCTTTGTAAGCCACGCCCAATCCTTGTAAACCACGCCCATCCCCCCGTAAACCACGCCCACCTCCTGTCAACCACGCCCAGCCCTCTCGTTATGTGTTTACGTTCGTCAGGATCACTGCCAGGGCGCTATTACTGCCCCTTCGTGTCAGTGTTATTGTTGTCTTATATATATATTTCACCTGTGACCTGTGGGGCTGACTTGACCACACCTGCTGACTTGACCACACCTGCTGACCTGACCACACCTGCTGACCTGACCACACCTGCTGACCTGACCACACCTACTGACCTGTGGAGCTAACCTGACCACATCTCTGACCTATGGGGCTAACCTGACTACACTTGGTGACCTATGGGGCTAACCTGACTACACCTATGACCGGAGAGGCTGAACTGACCATACCTGTAACCTGTGGGGCTGACCTAACCCCAGCTTACCCAACATAACCTAAACTAGCCTTAGCTGCCTTAACTTGACCTCTGCTGACCCACAAATGACCTTGTTTATTAATGATAAATATATGTTTAGATATTAATTCATAAACCCTTGTAGGCGTATAATTATTAATATAGTATATGGGATTACGTACATAATCATGGGTACACATGTAATCCCTGGTGTGTGTGTGTGTGTGTGTGTGTGTGTGTGTGTGTGTGTGTGTGTGTGTGTGTGTGTGTGTGTGTGTGTGTGTGTGTGTGTGTGTGTGTGTGTACTTAACCTCGTATGTGTATATATCCGTGTAATGTAATATCGTGTGAACAGAAATCCCGTTTGTAGTTTACATATTAATGTGTGTGGACTTTAAGGCCGTGTAAACATAATTACGTCTCATGTGTACATAAAACGCGTGTACAAAATGCCGTTTGTACATAATTCCTGTGTATGTAATTTTCCATATGTACATAATTCCACGACTACACAAAAGCTGTCGGTACACAAAGACACGTACACACACTGGTAACGCACATGGAAACTGTGTCAGCAGCATGCCTACATGGACATACGTACACACTAGTTACACACACAGCCCTCGTAACGCACATAGGAGCCGTACATATAGGTCGATGCACATGTCAAACAAATATAAATTATGTTTAATTTTTAGTGTAAATTAAATGTTAATTATAATTAATAAAACGATTCACTTTTTATTGTTATTATGATTATTATTGTTAATGACGAGTGTTTGGTTTAACGACACTCAGAGTTTTGTGGTTTATTGTGGATGTTTATTGACTTATGTTACGATGTTATGTGTGTTTAGTAATCTATTGGTCATTATCATCATCATATTGTTGTTGTTGTTACGGTATTATTATTATTATTATTATTATTATTATTATTATTATTATTATCATCCCACCAGTGTGAAAATGTCCTTATTGTCCTTTTCCCGTCCGTGAATCCCAAATGGTAATTGTTTATTTTCTTTCTTTTATTGATATGAAAAATTAACCCCTTTATATGAAACGAATGTGTGTGTGTGTGTGTGTGTGTGTGTGTGTGTGTGTGTGTGTGTATACTACAAGGATTAAACTTTCTGGTTCTGTGCATGAATGTTTAAGCTTCTAAATGAGAGAGGTGTTTAGAGTGAAAGGTGAGTGGGGTGCTTGAGAGTGGGTTATGGAAGTGAGTGGGGTGCTTGAGAGTGGGTTATGGAAGTGAGTAGGGTGCTTGGGAGTGAGTGGTATTTGAGATTAAGAGAGGTGAGTGGGAGTGTGAGATGGGAGGGATGTTTGGGAGTGTGTGAGTGAGAGGGGTGTTTGGGAGTGTGAGGTGAGAGGGATGTTTGGGAGTGTGAGATGAGAGGGGTATTTGGTAGCGCGAGGTGAGAGTGAGAGGATCAAGTGTATTTTGGAGTGAGAGGTGAGAGGGATGTATGAACTTCAATCGAGAAGTGAGAGGAAGGAAGAATATTGGAGAGGGAGAGGGGAGGAAAATGTATAGATTTAGGTTAGGGTGAGAGAATGATGTATAAAGTTGGGAGTGAGAGGAAGGAAACTTGGAGTGAGAGGTGAGTGAATGATGTATTAACTTGGGAGTGAGAGGTAAGAGGGAAACTTAGAGTGAGAGGTGAGAGAATAATTTATGAACTTAGTGTGAGAAGTCTTCAAGAATCTGGAGTAAGAGCAATGAGCAAGTTTGGAGGAGGAGGAGAAGAAGAGGAATAGGAGGAGGAGGAGAAGAAGGAATGGCTGAAGATTACTTACCTTTGGTTGCATACATTACCAGATTACAGCAACCATTATTTAATTCCTTTGCTTAAATATCACCAAATGACTCGACCCAACCAATAGGGTGAAGAGCTCTGGGTGTATAGTTGAATTCACGTCAGACTCAACGAAACCTTTAATAAGAAACATGAAAGACATTGAACTGTTTTCCTCTCTCTCTCTATCTGGTCGATGGGGTAAACGCATCCTAGAACGACCTTACCACCGTCAACAATGGGTCATTGGGGATGGGGGGGGGGAGGGCAGGCAGGGCACTCTCCTTCACAAAGCCCAAAGGCCACTTGGAGTCTGGCGATGGTGATGGGCGGTCGAGGAACAAAGAGAGGGAGTTTGCGGGGTCGGTGTGTGATGGGCGTCTTGGGAGGTGTAACTGGCAGGGACAATGGTCGTCTTGAAGCGTGGGTGGCTGGTGTAAACATAGAGCCAGTTATACCAGATGGGTATCTCTCTCTCTCTCTCTCTCTCTCTCTCTCTCTCTCTCTCTCTCTCTCTCTCTCTCTCTCTCTCTCTCTCTTTTACTTATTCCTTTCTCTTTCTTACTCCCTTCTTTCACTCTCATTCTTTCATTCTCCCAAACACTCTGCTCTCACTCAATCTCTCCTTCCTTCTCTCACTCACTTACTCCTTCACTTTCTCACTCATATTCTCCTTCGTCCCCTCTCCTACTCTCTCTCTCTCTCTCTCTCTCTCTCTATCTCTCTCTCTCTCTCTCTCTCGCTCAATATCTCCTGCGTCCTCCCTCCAAGTCATTCCTTTGCTCTCCCACTATCTCCCTCTCTCTCTCCTCCTTCCCTCCCTCCCACTCATTCACTCTCTCCCCTCCTTCATTCCCTCTCTCCCACTCATTCACTCCCTTTCTCCCACTCCCTCCCTCTCTCTCCCACTCCCTCCCTCTGGCTGACCTCACCTCACGTCTCACCAACCTCTTCACTGATAGTTTCACCCTTCGACAGGTCTCTATTGGCATTGGATCCCGTAAGACATATTCCCTTCGGACCTTTATTTTTTATTTTATTTTATTTTTTATTTTAGCATTCAGTGGTTCAGAGCCAACGAGAATACAGCTCCTTACAAGCCAGGGGAAGGCATTAGTCAGAGTCTCTCTCTCTCTCTCTCTGCTTTTTTTTTGAGGTCGTCAGCACAAAGGGTGATGCGTGTTTACGGTATAGCTTTCTGTGTCGTGGTGGCGTTGTTGTTGTTCGCTGTGGTTGTTTTTGTTCGTATTTGTTGTTGTTGTTATTGGTTGTAATGGTTCGTGGTTGTTGTTGGGTTTAATTTTGTTTTGCTTTCTTTCAAACGCACCTGCAAGGGAGTCTCTTTTGATGTCATTGGCTATCGACTGTCCTTTCATTCTTGGTCAACTATTACGGACTTGAATGGTTATGGGGACACATCCCCTCCTTGTGGCTACTGTTTTATCCTGTAGTGAAGAAGAGTCACCTTTTATGACTGCGATGTAGCCATTCAGTACCCGGCCAGCTGAGTTATTTACCGCCGATAAGGTTTCATCTCTTCGTTGACCCAATTAGTGATAGTTGTCTCTCATCCTTTAGCCTAAGAGGATGAGTTGGATAACAGTTCATTAGGTTTTTAATTATAATCTAGCCATCTAGCCATCTTCCAACCGTCATCCAGACACCTTCAGACAACATCCAGCCATCTAGCAACCTTCCAGACGTCATCCAGCCATCTAACCACCTCCCAGACAGCGGCCAGCCCCAGCCTAACCACAACAACTGCGACCACCCAGCCTGGGGAGATACTGCCACAACTTAGGTGTCGCCCAGCCGCCTCTGTTTCACCCTCCAGGTACTCTTATGGCCATAACGACGCCCATCTACGACCACCGTGCTTCACCTACGACCCCCTACCGTACCCCACCTACGACCCCCCCTACCGTGCCCCACCTACGACCCCCTACCGACCTACCCCCCTACCGTGCCCACCTACGACCCCCACCGTGCCCCCACCTACGACCCCCCTAACGCCCCCACCTACGACCCCTACCACCTACGACCCACCTACCGTGCCTCATCTACGACTCCCTACCGTGCCCATCCCCAACCAGCATCTAGTCCCCCAGAGGCCTTGTTTATAATGGACCTCCGTTACTTACGCCCTTCAGCTAGTGGACTTCATGTGCCCTAAACACACCTAAACATATGACCTATGGAGTAACTATGGACTGTATCTCATCGCTTCTGGGAGTTGTCTGGGTCCATTTGAAGGTTAACACGTGTCTTGGTTATACTGAATATTTTTTAACATTATCATATCAACGGGGAAGAGTTATGCATGTTAAGACACAATAAGTTTAGCTAAGTCACTAAGGTATGTGATGAAGACTCTCTCTCTCTCTCTCTCTCTCTCTCTCTCTCTCTCTCTCTCTCTCTCTCTCTCTCTCTCACATCGTATACTGGGACCGACTGCTGTGTTGCTCCGGTAATGCCATAGTTGATGAGCTTACCGAGCTTTGGTGCTGGTGGGAGGTGGGAGGCAACCTTGTCGAGTGCTTATATAAAGTACATGTAAGTCACTTGTGTACGTGTGGGAGAGAGATACGATCTGGTAGACACAACTTCAATGCTCAAACATGCATGCGTACCAAGATACTCACATAGCCATGCATACTTAGACACCCACACAGCCATGCATACCTAGACACTTACACATGCATACATACCCACGCACTCACATAGGAATACCCACATACTCATGCAGGCATATCCACACACTTATCCTAGCATACTTACACTTACCCAGGCATAGATAATCAGCCATGGATATTTAGAGAATGTACTCACCCAGGCATACTTAGACACGCAACCTGACATACCCACACACTCAATCAGGCATACCCACGCACTCAAAATAGGCATACCCACACACTCAAAATAGGCATACCCACACACTCAAAATAGGCATACCCACATACACTCCTGACAGATGGACAAACAGAGAAGCAGGTCAGACTCGACAACTTATCCTACTACAGGAGGGTAACGCCCCTGCCTGCACACACGTTCCTCACTAGTGACGAGGTCCACCCCAGCTGTCTACATCGTTAGTGACGTGGCGGACTTTCTGGTGACGAGTTTGGGTGTTACCGAAAAAAGACTCAAGAATTTGTTGTTTTTTCATGTTTACGTTAGTGATGATGATGTTACTGTAATGGTTCTGTTATCTACGGTGTTATTGGTTCTGTTATTAATGTTGATGTTCTGTTATTACTGTTGGGGTTGTTATTAACGGTGTTAGGGGTTCTGTTATTACTGTTGAGGTCCTGTTATTACTGTTGGTGTTCTGTTATTACTGTTGAGGTTCTGTTATCTATGGTGTTATTGAGTGTTATTACTGTTGGAGTTCTGTTAATTAACGGTGTTATTTGTTCTGTTTTGTAAGGGTACTGTTATTAACGGCGTTATAGATTAATGGTAGGGGTTCTGTTATCATCGATGCCATTGATTTTAACCGTTAAAGACAGCCGTCTCTCAGTCCTAAACGGTGCGTGAAATCCAACTGTTTATCAGGAACAGTGCGTTAAATACAATACCGTTAAATCCAGCTGTCCCCCCCTCTCCCCCTTAGCCCTCCGCCATGAACGGTGGTGCGTTGAATCCAACTGTCTGCCACTAACGGTGCGTTAAATCCCACATTGTGTCGCCACGGTGCGTTAATCCCAGCTGTCGATGTGGTCAATGGCGTTGACTGGGGCGGCCGTAATCAACGCAATGACCGGTGAATCGCCGCTCGGTCTAAAATTTCATGCACAATAAAATCAGACGAGAGGAAATCCAATGAAGTTGATCTGAGCTGAACGCGGCCACAGACTCTCTCTCTCTCTCTCTCTCTCTCTCTCTCTCTCTCTCTAGGTTCAAAGGAATGGAATAGCATTTGCGTTTAGGATAGGAATGATTGGAATAGCATTATTTTTCAAGTATGTAATATTGAAAACTGGAATATTAAAGTTTATCATTTTTAGTGTTGAAATATTTACATTATTTTTTTGTAGGCTTTTAATGATTGGAATAAAACGTACGTGTGTGTGTGTGTGTGTGTTTGTATCCCCCTCCTGCTCGCGTGAACCCCCCTCGTGTGAACCTCCCGTGTGGACCCTTCCCATATGAACCTCCCCCTGACCAAATGAACCCTTCCCTCCCGGCTGTGTGAACCCCTCGCTCACCCAACCGTATATTTATATCTTGTTAACTGAAGGTTCTCCCATCAGCTGGCTTCATTGACAGGCTTCCCAAGATTGCCCACAGACGATGAAGTTTTGAGGCTTCCTTTTGTGTGTGTGTGTGTGTATGTGTGTGTGTGTGTGTATGTGTGTCATCTCCTTGCTCTTTTCCTCTCTCCTTTCCCTTGTCTGTCTATACTCTCTTTCATCCTTCTTCCTATCTGTTCGTCTTTCTTTTTCTACTCTTCCTCTATTTACTACTCCTGTTCTTTTTCTTTCTTCTTTTCCTCACCTTTCTACTCATATCCGTCTCTTTCCTCCTCCCCTTCTCCCTTCCACTTACTCTTTATCCCCTCCTCTCCCTTTTCCATCCACTTCCCCCTCCATCGCCCACAAAAATATGACTACACAGAGGGGAGGAATTTCAGTCTCTGAGATAGTGTGTTGAAGTGAGACATGGAAACAATACAAGTCTATATGTAGCCATGTCCTCCATGTCTGTGTCTGTCTGTCTAGCCATATCCTCCAATGTCTGTGTGTATATATATAGCCATAACCTCTCATGTCTGTGTCTATATGTAGCCATAACCTTTGTGTCTGTTTATATGCAGTACTACTATACTATGTCTGCACTCAGCCATAATCTCCCATGTCTGCATCCAGTCATAACCTCCATGTCTGTATTTAGTCGTACACTTATTTACGTTTCTTTTTTTTTTTTTACATTTTAGTTCCATTTTACAATATTATTTACCGATTTCTACGCCATGTACAACTAATTTACTCATTTGTATTTCATTTTACACTCATTTTCGTCGATTTACACTTATTTTTGTCATCTGTTGTCGTATTTATGACATATTTTCGCTAATTTCCGTCATTTTACAGTAAATTTCGTCCTTTTTCCAATATTTTCGTATTTTTCATACATTTTCGTTATATCTTACGCAAATTTTCGTCCTCTTTAGCAACTTTTGTCCTCTTTCCACTATTTTTCGTCATATTTTCACTATTTTCTGTCGTTTTTCAATAATCTTCGTCCTGTTTTACGCCCATTTACACAGTATTTTCGTCATACACTGGACAAGTTCAGTACCAACCTGTGATCCTCTTCAACGGCCTTTGTGAAGCGATGCCGGCTGGCTAGTGTAAACTGTCCCTCCCTATCCTTCTCCTCACTACCCTCCTCCTCACTACCATTATCCTACTCCTCCTCCTATCCTTCCAATCTTCATCCTCCCCCTTCTATCCTTCTAAACCTTATCCTTCCTCCCTATCTTTCTCCTCTCCTCCTCATCCATTTATCCTTGCTACCCTCCTTCTTTCCCCCCCTACCCTTCTCCTCCTTCTTTTACCCTTATCCTCCCCCTATCCTCATCTTCCTTCTCTTCTTATCTACATCCCTCAAAAGTTATCCAACTCCTTCTCAATATTTCCCTTCCTTCTTTCCCTTCCTTCTTTCTCTTCCTTCTTTCCTCCCTTCTTTCCTTCCTTTTCACATTTATCCCCGTCCTCTTCTCTATATTCTCATTCCTCTACCATCACATACCACTCCCTTACCACCACCACTACCACCACATACCACACTACTATTCCACCACTTACCACAACACCTCTACCACCACAACCACCACTTACCACGCTCCTCTACCACCACTTACCACAATTTCAATACCACCACAACCACGACTTACCACACTTCTCGACCACCTCAACTACTACCCTCTCGTAGTCTCTAACCACTATCATCTCGTTACCTTGGGGAAACCTGTCCAGGGGGGTTGAGTGGAGAAGGCAGGGGGGAGTGAGTGAGGAGGTGGTGAAGTGAGAGAGATGTACTGTGGAAGGATGGGGAGTGAAACTGCATGGATACTATGAACATAAGTTAGGGAAGAGATGGGGAGGATAAAGAGGACACAGGGAGTTAGAGGAGGAAGCAGGAAGAAGGAGCTGGGGGGAGAAGGGGGAGAAAAGGGTGGTGCTGGGGAGAGGTTGGGGATGGAGGGGTAAAAAATGGGGAGGGAGGGAAAGGTGGTAGAGGTGGGGAGGTGGAAGGAGTGGTAATAGATGGGGAGGTGTTGCGTAGGGAGTGAAGAGGTGGGGAAAAGGGGGGAGGGGGAGGTAGAGGTGAGGAGATAATAGGAGGTAAGGGCACGAGGGGGGAGGGACAGAGGGATAAGAGGAGGTAGAGAGGATAGAGGAGGTAGAGGGGCAGGAGGGAGGAAGAGAGCAGAGGGGAGGGTGAGAGAGGGGTAAGAGGAGGGTGAGAGGAGGGGGGCAAGAGGAGGGTAGAGAAGGGTAAGAGGAGGGTAGAGAGGGGCAAGAGGAGGGTAGAGAAGGGTAAGAGGAGGGTAGAGAGGGGCAAGAGGAGGGTAGAGAAGGGTAAGGAGTGGGGATTGGGATGGGGAGATGAGAGAAAAGGCGCCTCATCATCACTTGCCAGTCCTCTCAGTACACCCTAGAGAAGGACACTGGGAAGACTTGATCAGAATACCAATGCCAACCCTCGCCCCGGGGTGTTCCAGGGTAGTAAGTGGTGGCGCCTGATGCCGAGTACTCTCTCTCTCTCTCTCTCTCTCTCTCTCTCTCTCTCTCTCTCTCTCTCTGTAATCTAGGTAGTGGCTTCAGGTGTTGTGTGGACTACGTGCGATTTCCTAACCTAACCTAACCTAACCTAACCTTTGTAATATGGTGTTTATCCTCGGCGACAGAGAGGCGACTTTTTTGTACTCCTCTCTTCGCCTTCAACCTGTAGTTTGCGTCTTGATTCTGATGTATGTGTGTGTGTGTGTAAAGACCGACACACACACACACAGACACACACACAGAATCACCAACGTCACTTCGCCAGATCAAGTGAACGCCATAGTCCTCCGGGGGCCACCAAGGACCTTCCCACCCACCCACCTCACCACCCACCACCCGCCCACGTTTAGCTCCGTCGTAGGTCTCCAGTTTCCCTGTCGAGTGTTCCATAAAAACCAGAGCGTGAGCCATCGGTGGAGGGCAAGATGGAGGAGTAAGTATGACTGACGGAGCCTCGAGAACCTCAAGGTGGAGGAGGAGGTGGTAGAAGTGGAGGAGGAGGTGGTAGAAGTGGAGGAGGAGGTGGTAGAAATGGAGGAGGAGGTGGTGGTGGTGGAGGCGGTGGTGGAGGCAAGGACGCGAAAGTCGAGTGTCAGATTGCTTGAAGATTAGACATCCTAGCTTATTTTACTTGAGGATTAAGCACTTTATCGTTACCTGGGGTGTTAGGTTAGGTAAGGTTAGATTAGCATTAGTGTGGATAATCTTCAGGTGACTTAAGCTTAGATATCTACGCGTATTCTTCAGGTGATCCCTAGTGTCTAAATCCTCACAAGGTTCATACATGATTTTCACTTTCTTTATAACTAGGAACATCAAGGGAGAGTTTTGGGTCATCAACGGGGCCCAGAAGTGATGTTTTTGGCTACAACTTAAGTAAAAAAAAAAAGAGGTATTGATTCGTTGTTTAAGAGGGAATTACTTTGCTAGATGCGTTTGTTTACCATGAGAGAGGGGCTAAGAGGGATAGAGCGAGGAAGAGAGAGAGAGAGAGTAAGTTTAAACGTACAAGATATTATTTTTATAGAGAGAGAGAGAATCCAGGACTAGTCAGCTTCACGCCCGCCTCTCATTGCTCCCTTAGGGTAGCCGTGAGACCCTCGAGGAACAAAGTGCGACCGTGGTGGCGTCTCAGGCAAGGTTGTTCAGGGCTGTTGACGGTCCTTGAGGGCGTGGGGAGGGGGTGGGTGGGGTGGCAGGAGGACCTTCAGTGTGAACCCGATGGTGTAAATCCTAAAGGAAAGGAGAGACGCTGTGATTCTGACGGAGGGAGGTTAAGGAAGGTGGGAGAAAGGAGTGAGGGAAGGAGGGGAAGAGGAGAGGGATGGTGGGAGAGAGGAGAGTGAGGATGGGGAGAGGAGTGAAAGTGGGAAGGGATTGTGGGAGAGGAGGAGGGAGTGAGGGTGGAATAGAATTGTGGGAGAGAAGGAGGGAGTCGTTTAAAGTGTTGTTTTAGTGGAGGGTGTACAGGGAGGGAGAGAGAGAGGGTTTGTTATTAAGAGAAAGAAAATGGGAATGAGAGATTAATTTTGAGAGAGAGAAAGATTAAATTTGTCGGTGTGTATGAAAGTGACATTGATTAATTGATTGATTGATTGATTGATTGATTGATGTAGGAGTTTGGGTGTAAAATCATTCTTCAGCGTTACTTAATATTATTGTTTACTTACGGCCTAATGAGTCGGGTATATTCTTACGTTTGCACAGGTGACATTTCTCTCTCTCTCGCTCTCTCTCTCTCTCTCTCTCTCTCACATTGATGGTCTATCTATTTCCTTATCTTACCCATTATTCTCTCCTATCTTTATTTCCCTGTTCTTATCTTTGATCTTCTCGTGATTCTCCTTCCCATTGCTTCCTCCTGTCTTTATTTTTCTACTTACTATTATTCTGGTATGACTCTTGCTTCCCTTTCTTCCTTCTTTTTTTTAAATTTCTTTCGTAGTTATTTCTTCTTATTCTTTTTTCATTGCTTTATCCCTGTTCTTTGTTTTTCTTCTCATTGTGTCTCATTATTTTCTTACGTTTTCTATATTCCTCTTTCATCCCCCCTCCCCTTTTCTCTTCTTACTAGCTTTTGTTATTGTCGTCTATTCTCTCCTTATTCTCATTCGTTTTTTTCTTCATTTTATCACTTATCTCTTTCTTTATCGTCTCTGTATCTTTCCCTGACGATCTCATTTGCAGTTGCTGTTTTCTTATCTTGTTTTCATTCCTCTTATTTATCCAAACTCCTTATTCTTTTTACGTTTCTTCATCTCCTCATTCGCTTCTTCTGCTTTATTGCCTTTGACGTCTGTTCTTTCATACGTTCTTATTTGCAGTTTCTTTCTTCTTTGTTCTTCACTTCTCCTTTGTTCTTCCTGCCTTTTTCTTGTTATTACTATTGTTTCTCTTTCCCTCCTTCCTTCCTTCCGTCCTTCCTTCTCCGTTCTTCGTCGTCCTATGATTCGTCTCATTTAATGTTATCGTTTTATTGTTGATTTCTTCGAGTCCCAAATTTTCGCTTGTTGCTCTTTTTCTTACTTATGTGTTTCTTATTTCTAGAGCTCTCTCTCTCTCTCTCTCTCTCTCTCTCTCTCTCTCTCTCTCTCTCTGTGTTTCTTCTCTTTTCTCTCTCCCTTTGTCATGTTGTCTGTCCCTCATTATTAAAATTTTCTCATTCTCTCCATTTCTCCCTTTCTTCTCTATTTGTCTCTTTGCTTTATCACCATTTTGCGTGTTATGTCTTCCCATTATCTTAAGTTTCCCTCTTATTCTCCCGTTCTTCTCTTTCTCCCTCCTTTATCGCCGTGTCGCCTTTCTCCCTGACATTCACCATTATCCCCTTTATTTTCTATTTCTCCTTCGATTGCTCCCTCCCTCCCTCCCTCCTTTATTCGTCTCATTGCTTTATCGCCCTGTTATGCATTCTTTAATGTCATGTTGCTAATTCCTCTTTACGTTCGCGTCATCAATACACTCTCCCCCTATCTTCTTTTCCCTTCGTTCTTCCATTCACCTTCATTGCCTTCCGTCATTCTTCCTTCTTTCCTTCATTTCTTCTTCCCCTTCTTTTATCTATCTATTCTTTCCTTTCTTTCCCTTTCGCTTATTTCCCCCTTTCTTTCTTCCCCCTTCATTTATTTAATTCCTTCATTCTTTCTTTTCCCTTCTTTCTTTCACCATCTCATCTCCCCTCCTCCTTTTATTCCCCCTTCTTTCTTCCCCCTTTCATATATCGCTATGTCGCCTGTTCCTGACATTCGCAATTACCGCTTTCCCCTCTCATTCGTTTTCAGGTATTTCCGCTACGTATGTTTTCATTAATTGTTTTCATTTCGTTCTTACCTTCATTCACAACTGGGCTGTTTCTACCCCCCACCCCCCCCCCCCCTCCACCTTCCTTCATTACCTGCCTTCAGTGGTTCCCTACTTTTCATGTAATTTCATTGATCTTCTTTCATTGCCTGATTCATTGGTCTTCTTCCTTCATGTTGTGACTTCCCTGGTGTCTTCATTTATTTGATTTCTTTCCCTCCTTCCTCCCCCATCTTCTGATCCCCCTACCCTCCCCTTCATTCGTTCCTTCTATCATCGGCCTCCTATCCTCCTCCTCCTCCTTTTCCCCTCCTCCTCCTTTTCCTCCTCCTCCTTCCCTCCTCTTCCTCTTCCCCTCCTCTTCCCCCCTCCCCCCCTCCTCTTCTTGCTTCTGTTTATTCTTATCTTAATGTCTCTCTCATTTCCTCTCTGAGTTCTCTTATGGCCTTAAGTACACTAGTATATAGCCAGTCTTCCTCCTCCTCCTCCTGTTATCCTGTCTCTCTTCTTCCTCCTGGTTTTCCTCCTCGCTCCACCACCACCAACAACAACAGCACCTCCTCCTCCTCTTCTTCTTCCATTATCCTGTCTCTTCCTCCACCACCACCACCTCCTCCTCCTCCTCCTCCTCCCTCCTCCTCCTCCTCTTCTTCTTCCATTATCCTGTCTCTTCCTCCACCACCACCATCTCCTCCTCCTCCTCCTCTTCCTCCTCCTCTTCTTCCATTATCCTTTCTCCCCCTTCTTCGTTTGGTGTCTTATTTTGTTTTATCTTTTCCTCATGTTTTGTGTCTCTTCTTCCTCTTCCTCCTTCTCGTCATTTTTGGTGTCTTCTTTTTCTTCCTCCTCCTTCTCCGCCTCGTCTTTGGTATCTTCTCATCCTCGTCTTTGGTGTATTCTTCCTTCCCTCTCCCCCTTCCTCCTCCTCCTCGTTGGTGTTTCTTCTTCTCCTCCTCTCCCCCCTTCCTCCTCCTCCCTCGTTGGTGTTTCTTCTTCTTCCCCTCTCCCCCTTCCTCCTCCTCCTCGTTGGTGTTTCTTCTTCCTCCCCTCTCCTCCCTCCTCCTCCCGTTGGTGTTTCTTCTTCCTCCCCTCTCCCCCCTTCCTCCTCCTCCTCCTCCGTCAGACGTGTCATCACTGGGGTGCCTCCTCTGCTTCAGCACTTATGAGGAGGGGTCGACCTCGTAAAGTGTGCGGGTTACGGTTCCTCCTAAGTAGAACTGGCGGAGGCGGTGGTGATGGTGAGGGTGGTGGTGATGGTGGTGAGGGTGGTGAGGGTAGTGGTGGTTATGGTTGACAGTGGTGAGTGTGGTGGCATTGACGGAGGTACGGACAGGGAAAGTGACGGTGACAATAACATATAGACGGGGTTAAATTCAACACCTCAGGTAAGCAGCAGCGTTGGTGATACACACTAAGTCAAAGAGAACCCCCTCTCTCCTCTCTCCTCTCCTCTTCATCTCTAATGGCAAGATAGCCGACATATTAAGATTGTATCCACTTTTTTGCACTTAGTAACTATATCAATTCTCATGTACCGAACCAAATACGCAATGTGCTTGAATACCTCTCACGTAAATGTGAATAACAAAGTGTGAGGCCAGACATACTGCCCCACACGCCTGTACTCACGCATTTGTGAATAAGTTACCCTTTATGTATAGAACTAAACAAATTATGTAAATGAAATAATGTGTAACATTCAGTGCCATAATATCCTGACAACGGGGGTTAATTATTATGACCCTTTGTAAACTCTACTCTGTAATCCTTTTGCGCTACCGCTCACAGGATGAGTGTGGGGTGCACAATAAAGTAGCCGCTGTAAGCGGCAAAATCAAAATCAAATCTCCTCCGTTCACTGCCTCCCTGATAGTCATTACGGTGTTGGAATATTAATACTTAGAACACACACACACACACACACACACACACACACACACACACACACACACACACACCTTGAGTGAGTAAGAAAGAATAATGAGGGGTGGACGTGTGTGTGTGTGTCTCGCTTATACTGTGAGGCCACATACTCTATTTGCACTGACTGTCTCTCCCAGTGTTTCACCACCCCCCCGCGCTCTTTCTGTCTGTGATGGTGATGTTGGTCGTGGGAGTGGTGGTGTTGATGGTGAATGTGGTAGTGATGATAGTGGTGTTGATTGTGGTGTAGGTGGTGGAGGTGATGATGATGATGGTGTTGGTGGTAGTGATATTGATGGTGGTGATAGTGGTGATGGTGTTGGTGGTGGTAGGGTTGATGGTGATGGTGGTGATTGTGGTGGAGGTGTTGGTGATGATGATGATGATGGTTGGTGGTAGTAGTCATGATGGTTGGGGGGGTTAGTGTAATAGTGATGGTCTTGTTGACGTTATTGTTGTTGGTCATGGTAGTAGTAGTAGTAGTAGTAGTAGTAGTAGTAGTAGTAGTAGTAGTAGGTGACTCTTTCCATTGCTGCTTGTTTGCTGTTTAACGACTGCTTCTGCTGTATATAGTCACTGCTGTTAATCATCTTGGGGGAGGGGGGGACTGTAACTGCTGTTTCTTTTTCACTTTGTTTACAATTGCTGTTTTCACTCGTGTTATTACAGCTGATTGTTACTACTGACTCACCCACTGTTTATATACTTCTTCTCTTCCTCTTCCTCCTCCTCCTCTTCCTCGTTGGTTTCTTTTTTATTTATATAGTTCTTCTCCTCCACTTCTTCCTCCTCTTCCTCTTCTACCTCCTCTTCCTCTTCTTCCTCCTCTTCCTCTTCTTCTTACTCCTCTTCCTCCTCCTCTTCCTCGTTGTTTTCTTCTTTACATTCTTATTTATTCATCATTCTCGTCGTCTCCCTCTTCCTCCAATTTTCTTCTTCTGTCTCGTCCTCTGTTGTCCTCCCATCTTTCAAACGGCGGCCACTTCTTGTTACTGTTGTTCCTGTTAATGGTGCTCGTTGAGGTTCCTCCTGCAGCTGCTGTTGGTGTGTCTCTTACTGTTGTTGGTTATCACATGCTTTACTGTTAATGGTCTTCCTGTTGTCTTCTTATCCTGTTTTTGTTCCTGTTGTTGCTGATGATCTAGATGCTGTTTCCCCCCGGCCACTATTGTTTCCCCTGGCCACTATTACAGCTGCTGTTTCCCCCCGGTCACTTCTGTTTCCACTAATCTGTTTCCCCTGGCCACTATTACAGCTGCTGTTTCCCCTCGGCCACTATTACAGCTGCTGTTTCCCCCCGGTCACTATTACAGCTGTTGTTTTCACCGGCCACTATTACAGTTGCTGTTTCCCCCCCGGCCACTGCTGTTTCTCCCGGCCACTATTGTTTCCCCCGGCCGCTGGAGCATCTCTGGTCCTCATCCAGCAAGAGGTCTGAACGGGGCCCCGCGTCATCCCGCTAATGACACAGTCTCTTGTGTTCTATTAATATAAATAGTTTTTACAATCCTAAATGTGGGCGACAGCTGATTGTTTTGTTGTTACTGTCTCTCATATAGACAGCTGTAATGTTCCAGCTGCTGATGAGGTTCTTGTTGTTGGTTTTGTTTTGGTTGTTCCTCCTGTTGTTGCTGCTGCTGCTGTTGTTCCTACTGCTGTTGCTGTTCCTGCTAATTTTGTTGTTCTTGCTTTTGTTCTTGCTGTTGTTCCTGCTATTGTTGTTGCTGTTGTTGTTGTTGCCGATGTTATTGTTGTTGTTTCTCTTCTGGTGGTTTTGTGGTAATAGTGGGATGTCAGTGATGGTGATAATGATTGTTTTGGTGATAGTGGTTGCTGCTACATCATAATTATTCAACTAATGCTGCATCTGACCCCCCCCCCCGTAACAGCTGTTTGTTCTGTTAATGTTAGCCAAACCGGAACAGCCGCTTCTGCTCTGCTGTGTCTGCTGGTGGAGCTACGGCCGGTGCTGTGTTAGGAGAGTCGAGATAACAGCGTACAGCAGTGGTGGCGCCCTCCAGTGGTAGTGAGGCTTGACAAGACACAGGAAACCTAACAATATGGGAAACATCAGCGAGGAGAGGGGATGCTAGCTTGGTGGAGGGAGGGAGGGAAGGAAGCAAGCAAGGAAGAGGGGGTGGAAGGAGGGAAGGAGAAGGCAGCGAAGGGAAGGGAGGATAGAAGGTAAAAGATAGGGAAGACAGGAAAGAAGTAAGGAAATGGAGAAAGGAAGAGATAAATAATTGAAAGCACGAGAGAGAGAGAGAGAGAGAGAGAGAGAGAGAGAGAGAGAGAGTTATGAGTGAAACAAAGAGGCTGAGAGTGCATGAGTGTGTGTGAGTGCAAATGAGTACATAAAAGTATAATATTGATAGAGGGAGAATAATAGACATATTGCCGTTAATAGATGGAGAATTATGTTTGTATTGTCACTGATACATGTAAGAATATAGAGGATAGCTTGGAACCTTACCCCTCACCCCACACACCCCTCACCCATCACCTCCCATCACCTCCCATCACCTCCCCCACTCTTTACCTCTCACCTTCCCTCACCCCACACTTACTTTCCCCCCCTTATTGCCCCTCATCCCACTGCTCCCCTCACTCTTCACACCCCTCCCCTGCCATTGCTTCCCCTCCCCAACACCTCACCCTCCATATTATTTGTTTGCTGTAAACATTATGTAAACACATTTTCAGTCTCGTGCTTTTTGTTTTGTTTCCTTTAGGGGGAAATTTAACTCTCTCTCTCTCTCTCTCTCTCTCTCTCTCTCTCTCTCTCTCTCTCTCTCTCTCTCTCTCTCATGTGTACCTTTTTTTCCCAGATTATAATGTCGTGTTTTCTTATTCCTACAGGTAAATAACTAATGAGGATGGCCACCACTACCTTCACACACCTATAGGACGATAAGGCCATGGTGACAGGTAGAGTTGAATTATCCCTCGTAACTTCTATATCACAGGTTGGCTATAGGTCGTACAGTATAAGTAATCTATTGGCTATATCATATGCGGCTTTTAGGTCGAGAAATGTAGTGTATCATGCGTCTTTCATCACCATGTAGGGTGGTATGGGGAGGGAGGGTTGTGTCTTAAGTGGTGTTTGTCAGCTGGATGAAAGGTTTAACTGACTGACTGACTGACTCGCCTCCTCTCACTTTTCATCCTTTCTCTCCTTTCACTCTTCACCCCTCTCTCCCCTCCCCTGTTCTCTACCTCTCTGCTTACTCCCCTCTCCCCCTTTTATTCCCTCCTCCGTGTTGTTCTTGGTCTGGTCTCAGTCATTGTCGGCTCAACAATGTTCTTTCATTTCATTTCTTGGTCCCCACTGGCCTGAAGGTGTAGGGGTGGTGAGGGGGAGGAGGGGGAGGGGAGGGGAATGGGTCTCTGCAGATGTACGGAGGTGAGGGGAAAGGGCAAGGGGAATTGAGTAAGAGGATGCCTGATCTCGTCGAAAAGGGGGGGGAGGTGAGGGGGAGCCCGATGATGTTGAGGGAGGGGAAAGGGGTTGCCTTATGACGTAGAGGGTGAGGGGAAATGAGTAAGGGGTTCCTGATGACGTGGATGGAAGGGGAAATGACATGAGGGGTATATGGTGTCTGATGACGTGAGGGGAGGGAGTGAGGGGAAGGGTTGCTTGGTGAAGTAGAGGGAGAGGGGAGGAGTGATAAGGAGGGGATGTGCTTGATGACCTTGAACGAGGGAAGGGAATGAGGGGTAAAGGGGGGATGCATGATGACGTCAGGAGTGGAGGGGAGAGGATGCAGGGAGGGGAGGGGGGATGGATGCTGTTAACTCGGGACCTTTTTGTTGGCTGTGATGTCTTTCTTCTTGTCTGCTGTGATGTCATTCTTCTTGTCTGCTGTGATGTCATTCTTCTTGTCTGCTGTGATGTCATTCTTCTTGTCTGCTGTGATGTCATTCTTCTTGTCTGCTGTGATGTCATTCTTCTTGTCTGGTGTGATGGCATTCTTCTTGTCTGCTGTGATGTCATTCTTCTTGTCTGGTGTGATGGCATTCTTCTTGTCTGCTGTGATGTCATTCTTCTTGTCTGCTGCGATGTCATTCTTATTGTCTGTTGTGATGTCTGTAATGTCAATCTTCTAGTCTGCTGTGTTTTTACCTTGAACTCCAACCTGTTGCTGTCTGCTGTGCTGCTTATACTTAAGTCTGCTTTTTTTTTTAACTACCTTACCGTCTATTCTCTTCGTTTCTTGGACACACATTGCCTGTCTGCTACACCGTCTACTAATTACCGTACTGTACGTCATAAAGCAGCCACAGACCCCGAGCTGTACTGGTGTGTGTGTGTGTGTGTAATAATAATAATAATAATAATTAACGGTTTATTGAAAGAGCTTGGCAGCCAGAAGGCTGAAAATATACAGTTACATATTTGGGGAATGGGTTACGAATTACAAATAATATACAAGTGACATAAGTGACACAAATAAGACATATATAGTAACTTAGATGGGGATCAGCTCAAACTACAGTTCATTTCAACATAGTGACAGTGTAGGGAGCAGTGTTTACTGGGAGTGAATACACTGATTTATTACATGTTATTGATAATTTTTACAATGGTTGGGACTGGGCTGTTCTTATAGCGATCAGTTCGTGCACGTATGGGCTGGATGCGGTTGTGGTGTCGAACAGCAATTCTCGGACAGGGGATCTCAGGTGGTAGTAGGGGCCGGTGTCGGGGATGGTGTAGAAGCTTCTTACCAAATTTGCAGATGAGGCCGTGGTGATGGTCAGTGAGAGTCGAAAGGGTCAGTGTGTTGAGCGCTTCTTGATATGTGGAGTAGGAAGGGGAGAGAATAATCTTGCATGCCCTCTTTTGCACTTTTTCTAGGTGTTTACGTTGTGTGGCATTTAGGGAGGAAGACCAGGTGGGGGAGGCATAGGTGAGCTTGGGAAGTATGAATGTTGTGTAAACACTGAGGAGCTCGGGTGCAGGAACTCCGAGGGACTTGAGTCGGCGGAGGAGGTGGAGACGGAAACTGGAGGATTTGACAACTTCACTGACGTGTGGTTTCCAATTTAGTTTGTTGTCTATGGTGACGCCGAGGAGCTTCGTGGAATCTACAACCTGGAGTGTGTTCGGACCTAGGGTAATGGAAGGAGGTGGGACAATGTCGGAGGAGAGGTTGATGTGCATAACCATTGTCTTGGTATGGTTGATGGTGACATGGTTGTTGGTGGCCCAGTTTTGGAGACTGTTCAATAAATCCTGAAGGGCGGTATAGTTGGGAGCGGAATTGTTGACGCTGATCCCAATGGTGGAGTCGTCGACATATTTCCAGCGAGCAGGGGCTTCTCTTAGGGCATCATTGATGAGCATAAGGAAGCAGAGTGGTCCCATCTTGGTGCCTTGGGGGACGCCACAGGTGAGTGACTGAAAGGTGGAGACAGCCCCTCGGAAGCGTACAGCTTGGCGTCGGTCACTGAGGAAGTCTGTAAGCCATGGTATGAGACTTCTCCGAAGCCCGAGGTCAATAGCTTTGTTTATGATTATATTGTGGTCGACTAGGTCGAACGCTTTAGTGAAATCAATGAAGGCGACAGCTACAGACGTTTTTCGTTTCTCGAGATGGCGGTATATGTAATCGAGAAAGCTGACAAGACAGTGAGTGGTGGAGGAAGTTTTCATGTTGCCAAATTGCTGAGGGTCTACGACTCCTGCAATATCAGCATAAGCCCAGTCAAACACAAAACTTTCACAGATTAGGCTGGGTATTGGGGTGATTGCAATAGGTCGTAGCTGATTTAAGGATTGTGGGCTGGTTGACTTGGGCACTGGTGATACATAAGAGGTCTTCCAGTCAGCTGGGCATCTGGCTTGACTGAGAGAAGCATTGATGATGGAGCAGAGGGGTTTAGCAAGCTCCGGGGAGAACTCCTTGAATAGTTTCATTGGTAAGTCAATGGGGGTGGTAGAGCGTTTTAATTTTAGTTTGTCCAGGCGTTTTGCTACGTCAAATTCCTCTACTAAGTCAGTGGGAAGGGGGGCTGGTAGGTAAGCAGGGAGAGTGGTTGTGTCAAGCCGTGGGAGCGTCTGGCATATAGTAGCGAAATGGTTATTTGTTTGCTCAGCTGCGTCAACATTAGTGAGGTGGCTAAGGAAGGGGAGGGGGTGTGTCATATTGTTTAGTCCACAGAGTTCTTTAAGCTTACCATACCATTGACTGATGTTGGTCTGCTTCAGGTGTTGTAATTTGGTTGGGTAGTGGGACTTCTTTGCAGTGCGTATTTCGCGGATGACTCTGTTGCGAAGTGACCTGTAGCGGATGTGGTCATTGAGATGAAATGCTCTGTCTCTCTGTTGCATAAGTCTTTTGATCCGAGGTGTGATCCAGGGCAAGTCAGCTGGGTGAGATCTGACGGACTTCTCGGGGAAGAAGTGGTGGTGAGCTTCGGTGGTGGTGTTGGTATAATTTATCCATTTGGTTTCCACGTCATCCACGCTGAGTACTTCAGTCCAGGGATAGTGAACTATCCACTGTCCAAAGAGGCGTACTGCAGAGTCAGTAATCGGCCTGTAGGTCTTGATGTAGGGTCTCTGTACTTGAGTGGGAGTGGCAGCAGGGGACCAGAGCACTGATAAGTGTGTGCTACACCCGATAGGAGGCAGTGGTTGAGGAGGTTGGTACTGGTCCGCTAAGTCAGTTAAGATAAGGTCAAGGGTGTTTTGACCGTGTGTGGGGAAGGTCACAACTTGTGATAGTGATAGCTGGTCCTGGATATCAGTGGTGTCAATTTCATTTAAATCCCCACATAATACTAACTTGGCA
The DNA here is from genome assembly GCF_018991925.1 of Homarus americanus. Classification (NCBI taxonomy): domain Eukaryota; kingdom Metazoa; phylum Arthropoda; class Malacostraca; order Decapoda; family Nephropidae; genus Homarus; species Homarus americanus. The sequence continues at coordinate 57,512 of NW_024716097.1, read as the reverse complement.
CATGGGTACCTAACTCTGAGGTGGTCTGAGGTGGTAATGAGATGATTGATAAGAGTGTCTCTGGTGGGTGATCGAGGCGGATGGTATACCACGCAGATTATAATGGAAGCAGTGTTGCGTGGGTGTGCCCGCAGCACGACACGTACCCATAATGCTTCCACATCTGCTGGGACTTGAACATCCAGGCGTGACGGCCGTAGGTCATCTTGACAGAAGAGGGCAACGCCCCCTCCGCGTCTTTGTGGACGAAGGTGATGAAAGAGTTGATATCCTTCAATGTGACACGTTTCAGGTACAATTTGCCAAGTCTCACATATGGCAACCACGCGCGCGGCGGTTGACCTGACTGTAGTTGCCAGCTCGTCGAACTTGTTAGCTAGGGAAGTGACGTTGGATAGCAGTAGAGACGGGAGATCATACCATATCCGTGGAACTTCAGTGTGGTGGTATGGTCTGTCAGGGGTGGGTTTCTCCGGTTTCCTAGTGGAGGTTACGGTTCTAATGGGCTTATGTGCATGACGGCCTTGTCTACGGCTCCGCGCGTGGAATATTTTCAGTGACTTGAGTAGCGCGATAACACTCCCATCAGGATAACCGTTCCCACGCTTTAGATGATACAGAGTGCGTCGGGAGTAAGTGATTGGTGGCCATCGGTTGAAATCTGTTGAGGGCGGACGGAAGTGTTCGTCACTGGCGGCACTTTGAGGGACACTGACACTGGTAGACATCTGTTAATGTTTGTCAGTTGTAAAGACCGTGGACTTTGTCCTCGGTGCTTGGGGTCGCCGACACAGTTTTCACGATATATGTAAACACCGCGGTGGTCCTTGTCACTGGCACTTTAAAGTTGACCGATAAAGTGCCCACTGTCTGACTTTTCCTTGGGGTGCACTATCGAGCACTGTATGGTAATCACTTATTGCACTGATGGCTAGAATGTTTTGCCGAGAAAGTTCCTTAAGTGCATTATAGGAACACTGCTCCGTAATCATTCGTTCACTAATCACTAGAATGTTTTGCTGAATCGATCCTGGTGTAGTAAGGCTGGTAGGGCGTTGGGGTATAGCAGGGGGAGTGGGCAGGGCCAAACAGATTCGGCCTGGCTGCTAAAACCGAGAGCGCCTTCAGGCACGTCTTATCTCACTGAGGGTTGACAAGGGTGTGTGTGTGTGTGTGTGCGTGTGTGTGTGTGTGTGTGTGTGTGTGTGTGTGTGTGTGTGTGTGTATGGGTGTGTGTGTGTGTGTGTGTGTCCCAGGGTGGTTTGTTTGTTCAGTAGCGACTTGGAGGTTGGTTTGTGTGCTAGCTGGTTCATGCGTGTGTGGGTGGTGGGCGGAGTGAAGGTGTGTGTGTGTGTGTGTGTGTGTGTGTGTGTGTGTGTGTGTGTGTGTGTGTGTGTGTGTGTGTACCTCGTGGGTGGGCGGTTGTGGGTGTGAGGGGGCGGAGAGTGTGGGTGTTGAGAAGAGAGGGATAGTGATATAAACACAAACGCGTGCAAGTGCGAACAATGGAACTTGGAGAGGAGGAGGAGAGAGAGAGAGAGAGAAGGAGAGGGGGGAGGTCGAGAGGCACAGAGGTCGACCTTGGACGCAATAAAGGCTGGGTCTGGTAGGTGAAGCCACGGCCATTACTCTACGCTAGGGGAGGAGGGGGGGAGGGGTATAGCAGTGACGTGAAGCCTCGAATGGACCCCTCCTGTTGGAACCCTGTGATTCTAGGCTTCATTCTGTATCTAAGGCTTCGAAAACCTCTGCAGTCTTCCTTTTTTTTATCTTCTTAGTCATCTCCTGATAAGATGTACGCTAGATAAGGTAGTACTGCAGGATAGGGTAAAGGTATCCAGCTGTTGTGGCAATACTGGAGGAAAGATGAGGATATTCACCAGGTATGGTAACACTGCAGGGAAGTTGAGGATACCCAGCGGATGTGGTAGTACTATTTGGACATAATTCACGGTTGACTTATTAACACTAAGGTTGTATCGCAATATTGGTACCGCTGGTCACTCATTGCATCGTTGGTTAATTATGTCGGGAGGAGGATACATCATGGTAGTGGTGCCGGGGAGATATTCTATAGACACTGGAAAAGGGGTTATATCACGCGTTGGTAATACTGTCAACGAAGGGATATACTCTGGTATGTTGATGTTGTCCGGGAGGGAGATATACTGCACTGGGAGTATAACACTTTGGGTATAATGCGATTGGTTTCACATTTCACACAGAGGACCTTCTTGCACCTCGCGTTGGTAATACTGTCAGTGTAGGTATATACACTAGTCATGGTAATAGTGCCATGGAGGGAGATACGCTATATTGTTGGTATAACGTACAAGGGGAGAGAGAGAGAGAGAGAGAGAGGCTATATTTCGCTATCGGTGGCTGACCCGCTTGAAATATTACCCCAGCGAAGCATATTTCTCCCTGGGTCGTGCATTCCTTCACGACATTTTTGTTACGTTGTCTATTGCCTGAGAGAGAGAGAGAGAGAGAGAGAGAGAGAGAGAGAGAGAGATTGATTGTTGTTGTTGTTGTGGTGGTGTTGGAAGTGGAGGTGTGTGTGTTGTGGTGGTGGTGGTGTGTGTGTGTGTTGTGGTGGTGGTGTGTGTGTGTGTGTGTGGTGGTGGTGGTGGTGTGTGTGTGTGTTGTGGTGGTGGTGGTGTGTGTGTGTGTGTGTTGTGGTGGTGGTGTGTGTGTGTGTGTGTTGTGGTGGTGGTGGTGTGTGTGTGTGTTGTGGTGGTGGTGGTGTGTGTGTGTGTTGTGGTGGTGGTGGTGTGTGTGTGTTGTGGTGGTGGTGGTGTGTGTGTGTGTTGTGGTGGTGGGGTGTGTATATTTCTACCGCCATACACTATGTACTCGTATGTATGTGGAAAAGATACAGCCGTCAAGGGGCCTTCAGGTTGCTGTCAAAATCTGGACTGGTCTTCATTGTAAACCCAGGTGTCAAATAATCTGGTTTCAGCTCCTCTTTCTGGATAGTAAATCGTCTTCATTGGATAAGAACCACCATTGGCAGCGCCCATCGACTTAGCAGTTCGTCCTGGATATAAAAATCGTCACCACTAATAGCGCCCATCGACTTAGTAGTTCGTCCTAGTTATAAAATTCGACCTTAGTGGGTAAAAATAATAACAAAGTCCATACGTCCATCGTTCACCCCGAGGACAGAGTCAGGAGGCAGCAGAGTACACCCTAGTCATGACCTTACTTGTCTTGTAAAGCTGAGATGAGTTAAATTTTCCCCCTTTTCTTTCCATTTAAAGTTGAGAGGCGGGCAGTGGAGAGCTGTCTGGTGTGTGTGTGTGTGTGTGTGTGTGTGTGTGTGTGTGTGTGTGTGTCAGGCGGTCTGTAAATATGAATTTTAGTGCTCCCTTACTGTGATATCCTCCTACCCCTCCCCACCCCCCCCTTCCACCTACCCTCTCTATCTCCTTCCTCTCCCCCAGTGTCTCCTATCATCCCCCGATTCCTTAACTCCTCAAGCAAATATTTATAAGCGAGTTCTTCCCCTTCTCTTACCGTTCCTTACCCCCCCTCCCACCCAAAAATCACCTCCTCTCTATCCATCCTCCCACATACCCTCCCACCCCTATTCCTGCCCCAGCCACCCCCTCCCCCCAAGTTCCCCTCCTTTCCTCCCCACCCCTCCTCATACCCCTATTTCCTTCCCCACCCCCTACCTCCCCTTCCCCATCCCCCCTACAGACGCTTTGATTTTTAATTTAGTACGAGTTTTTGGGCTGTTGTCTACTTCCTTTATTGTTACACTACACAAGAATCCCCTCCTTGTCCACTTCCTGGTAGGGTTCCACGCCTCCCATCCCATTTTTCCCCCTCCTTCCCCTCCCCCCCCTACTTCAGAAGACCTGACGCGCTGGAATCGTGTTAAGGGCCATCGTCTCATTAGGTTGTGTTATGATCTTCGGCCATACTAGGTCTTGGTGGCTTTGCTACTTCTTCCCCCCATCTTCCATCCCCGTGGTTTAACATCCTCTCCCTCCCCCCCTCCGCCCAACACCACTTCCATAAGGGTTATTGTCTCATTGGGTTGTGTTATGATCTTCGGTTCTGCTAGATCTTTGTGGTTTAGCTGCTTCTTCCCTCCTCCCTTCTTCCATCTCAGCATCCTTTATCCCCCCACCTCCTCCACCACCACCTGGGGATTTTCAGCAGCTGGTTTACGACTGACATTTTTAGCATTCTTATGGGGGGAGAGAAGGGGTGGGGAGGTGGAGGGGGAATTAGACGGGCTGTTTTGTTCTTTTGTTTGGCCGTCTTTCGTTTCTCTTTTTTTGTCAATTGTCAGTTAGTCTTTTGATGTCGAGGCCCGGATTAACCAACCACCCACCTCAACCACCCACATCAACCATCCACCCAACTTACCCACCCACCCAACCTACCCACCCAACTCAATCTCCAACCACATCATCACCCATCCAACCATCCACCAACCCAACCACCCCACTCACTCACTCCACCCAACCACCCACGACACATCGGAGATTACTACGTTCAGCTTAATAAATCATATTTCACTGAGGATTTTTTCATTTTATTAATAATTTCAATTTTCCTTTAAAGTGGTGAAAAAATTTGGACAGAGAACAAGAAAATATGCAAATTAATCCCGCAAAGCAAAATTCCATAAAGTTTGAAATGATTTTACACTAGAATATAATTGAAACAAAAATGGCATAGAACAAGAGGGAATTTATTTATTTAATCCTCTGAGTCGAAAGTTTATTTAGTTTGCATAATTTTTTTTTTAATAGAAAGTAATGATGTTTTATTTCACAGAACAAGAAAGGTGTAATTTAATCCTACGAGACAGAATTTTAATACATTTTAAAGGATTTTTAGCAGAAAGTAATAGAAATTTGCTATAAAATAGGGAAAGTTGATTAATTTGCAACTTTTTTCATTGACATCACAAGAGAAAGTAATCCATTTTATGACTTTAAACAGAGAAAGTAATAATAACAAACTTACTTAAGCAAGATTACACTGAAATA